>NC_070638.1:10194761-10273621 GCF_947347685.1 Pleuronectes platessa
CCCTCGTCCTCCGCGCTCTGCTGAGCTCCCTCCTACCCCACAGATAAAGCAGACTTATTGTCAGGCTTAATCAGGTGGTCGGTTACCTTGGCAATTAAAGCCTTGTTAGAGATATAAAACCTTGAGAATCAAATGGAGAGTCCCTGGCGAGTCAAACCACCGAGCAAATCCTTAAACCAAACAACCTTCCAGTGGGAGCGCCGCTTCTCCGCGGATAGATGTTTAATTATCTCTGCTTGTTTGGGGGGGAACGGAAGGAAAAACTGTTTCACTCCCTCTTGTTTGTCTTAAAAGCTCATGAGTATTTATAGGAATTAATTTAAGTGGCAGCCAGTGTGCCGTGTTTGATTGTCACAATATATTGACCCAAGACTGTGAGTGCTGCAAATTATTTGTGAAAGAGAAAGAAGTGATGGGCATAATTGAGCCACACCATGGAAAGGAAACCACAATACAGAGAATAAAGCATTGTTTTGAAAGTTATCCTTATTCAAAAAAAGGGTATCTTCCAAAATATTAAACAGATTTCATAATATACTGCAATTAATTCATCTTAAAAATATTGCTGCTGTGTGATCCATTTATCATTTATTCCCGACTGATTGCTAAACACCTATTCCGGTGTTAGCTCTCCTAAACTAGGCCAACTTTTCTCCCGTATGAATATTCCTTTTTGAAAATAATGCTACATATTTGGGCAATATGATATGATAATTCATCATTATTTAATGATCTCCCTCAGACAGTGCATCGCACATGGTGCAGTCAGCTACAACAGCTGTGCAGGATCTTGATGGGCTAATTCTCTAACACTCAACTTTTTTGTGTGCTCAGGGCCACGCTGCCTTCGGGCCTCGGTCCCCCTGCAACCCCTCGGACGTCTTCTTCTGGCGTCAACTTTGTCTTTTCCTCCTGAAAGGTCATCTGTGTCCCTGTCCTTGTCTCCTTTCTTCTCACCTTTTCGCCTGTTTCTCCTCTCCTCTCTGACACACTCCTGTAAATGGGCCTGGCACGCGTCCCACTGTCTAACGAAGGCATGTGTGTGTGTGTGGGCGGTGTTTAGGGAGGTGAAACCTTCCCTGGGACACACTAATCAGCTCCACACCAAGGCCTGGGCAGGGAGGCACTGGACAGGTGAGTGGAACCACTCGCTACACCCCCTGGCTGATCCTTAGTGTGAGGGTCAGATCAGCTTCATCCTTTATGCCCTAGTCACTCCTTCATCCTGGTGTCCCCGATCACCTGGCTTCAATCCCTGGTTGCCAGGCCCCTTCCCTGGGCCCTTTGAGGGAAGGAATAGTTAGCATCTGCTCTACCAGGGGAGCCTCCTGAACGCGCCTTCTGCCGGGCCCTGTATGTGTTAACCTTTTCTTTTAATTAACACCGTCCCAACTCCCAACTCCCACCACCGTCGTCCGGAGAGAGGTTCTCGGGGCTTATGCAACTGTCAGGCAAGCGGTGGAGTCATCGGGGAGCGAGAGAGAGGTGGTGGGCGGGTGGGAGTGATGAAGGTGAGAAGGGTGAGGAGGAGGAGGAGGTGTGATGAATAATGCCTGCATGGCCTGGGAGTGAGGGTTCTTCTAATCCTTCTGAGCCTTCTTTATCCGCATGCCTTCACACAACTACAACACACCAATCATTCTACACAGCTGCCTATTTTCCAGGGACAATCCCAAAGTAAATTGGACGGGCTGATGAGAAGATGGCTGCTCTTAATTTGCACTACAGCTCATTACACTGCACAAGAGTCAAGACGCTTTCATTTGTGCTCTTGTTATTGCAAATGTAGATATTTGTAAGAAGAAAAAAAAAAATCACAGAGACCCTATCAGTGGATTCGATTCTTGTCCCATGCAGAAGCAGTTGCAGCAGTTTATTGAGCCATCATATACGTTTATCTCAAATATAAAAACATAATCCTCCACATGATTAAATCCATAGATCAATCTAGAGTGTAGAATGTTCTGTATGATGAGCGGCTCTGTAGCACACTTACACGCTGTTGCTTTATTAACTTCCAGTGTACAGAGAGGTGAGTGGGCTTGATCTCGTCTTAAAGCGAAGATCTCCTAATGAGAGAGTGGTAATGAGCAAGGAAAAAACCCACACACTATCATATCAGTCAAAAAAAGTGTTGAAAGGGTCGCTATGCTTTTCTTTTATCTTGCGTGCCAAGTGGAAAATGTCCATCTTTTGCCGGGAGATTTTTATGTCCATCTTGGCTCACGGTAATGCCCCCAGGGGAATCCTCTTTCTTGGCATGTTCATAGTGGTCACCATTTGCTGGAGACGGTGCGATGGAGGTCAAAGCCATTTGAGAAGGACATAAAACCCCGAGAATGATTTTTGATCACACTACGAAAGCGTCCCAGTGTGGTTAAATGATGCTCTTCATGCCAGTTAACATCTCTGTGCAGGCTATTGTCATGACAAGTAATTAAAAGTTGGTCCCAGGAAATGATCCATCGGTGAATATTGTGGATGTTATAATAATGCATTCAGCTGAAGAGTGATAACACAACTAAACACTCACAACATAACCAAATACTCACAACACAGTCAAATACTCACAACACAACCAAATACTCATTCAGGTAATCTAATAAAATAGAGCCTTGGCCTCCTCCACTTCCTGTGGGCGGGGCTTAAACGGCCACTTCCTGCAGACTTCGGGCCTTTTGCCAGTGGAGCTCTGTGCAAACAAAGGGTAAGTGTTATTTAATTAAATAAAGATGAACTATCAGTAATTTGTAATGTTTTTAAGTTAAATGTAGAATGTGACAAAAATATATAAACACTGAGCTGATGGTGTAACCGTCACACACAGGCTAATGTCACATTAGCTAGCTATATAACATGCTAACTTTTATCAGAACAACATTGTCTTTACTGTGGTGCTGTTCATTTGAAAAAGTTAGCATGTTATGAAGCTAGCTAACATAAAGCCTGTTTCTCAGCTAAGTGCATTTCCTCAGTGAATTGACAGGCTAATAATAAACACAAGGCTAATGAGGCATATGGGCCTATTAAAAGATATCGGAATAATGCAATTACTATGTTAAAGTAAGTCAAAACTTTTACATCTAATTTTCCAGCACTGAGAGAGAGCAAACTTTAACTTGTAACTTTACGGGTCAACAACAAGCAGCATGTTTCCCCCGTGTTCATCACTTATTAGTGTCCCTGGGAAATACTCCTCCATTGTATTGTGAGTATTTGTCTGTGTTGTGGGATTTAGTTGTGTTATGAGTACTTGCAGAGCGTTTTCCAATTACAGACGTGTGATGTATTTATTTGCATGCACGTGTTCCCTTACGTTCTGAGCCCTGAGGGCCACCGTAGAAAGGGCTTCCATGGAGCATTCAGTGGCGCAGGTGATAATATTGTCACCAAAGCTATGACAACACCCTACAGCTCGGGTCGAGGCGTTGCAAGCGGAGGCTATGAGTCGAACATCTCGTGACCTCAGCTTTATGATGGAGTAAGTAAGGGGGAAACTGCCAGGACCTTCTCCTCACGGAGACCCAGAGCAAGGGCACCGGCTCCCCAGCCCCATAGATCAGCCAGCCCTGAATGTCAAACCGCACAGCAGCCACCGCGGTGCCAGGAGTCCCCCTCTCGCTCCCTCTCTGGCCCGTGATCTGCTGTCTGGTGACACCACGGCGCTAATGACCCGGTTTGGGAGCTGCTCCATGGGGCTCCTTGGCTTGGGAAGATGGAAGTTGTGGATATCCAGCTGGAAGGTCACTGTTGACGAGGACCACTCGCGACGCATTCCGTCTACTTTGTTGACATCCCTTTAGTTTGTCAGGATGTTGATACAAGATGCCTGCCACTGACCGTTTTACTGAAACATGCATGCTTTTTACTGACCGGCCTATCGGGGAATACTCCTCGAGAGTTTTTGTCAATGTATACGTGCTTATTTCTTGGTAGGGAAATAATCACCGTTTATGTGATCTGCATACATATGAGAGTTTTGTGCTCCAGTGTTTAATTGCTCAACAATTTGGATAACAGTGAAGCTGGAAAGCAGCACTCACGCCTCGCTTGCCAACTCCGAAGCTGTCTGATTGTGAGCTCTCCATGTTGTTTTTGTTCTTTTTTTAATCAGTTTACTGTGAGAGTGTGCCTCAGTGCTCAGCGAGGGCAATGTTTTCAGTCACTCGCTTTCTTGACTTTTTTTTCTCTCTCTCTCTCTCTCTCTCTCTCTCAGCCTCAGGAGTTTGGCGTGGTGGAGCAGAGTGTAAAGTCCCCGGGGAGCGCTCCTCTGGTGATGGGGGCACTGCCTCGACCTCACTCCTTCCTGGTGTGGGTGGCATCCGGCTAGGGAGACGCACGATGGAGAGCAAGACGGTGGACGGTGATGCTTGTGGTGGACTCTCCCAGGACTGAGCCTTATTCTCAGGGTCATGCATTCCAGCAATCTCTGTAATTATAAGCAAGTAAGAAAAAAGTTGAATCTTCTGCCTTTCTCAAAATGATCGTGCCCCACTCCTCAAGGGAGACATTCACATCTCTGAGTTCTAGTAGCTGGATGGGTTTTAATGAGGCAAGTCAAGAGTTTGTGCGTGCGTGTGTGTGTGTGTGTGGTTGTGTGTGTGTGTGTGTGTGTCCGGTGCACATGCATGTCTGCATATCTGCCCTCTTCTAACGAGCGTAATTGACCGACTGTGCTTTTAAGCCGCCATTTTTCACCATTTGTGAGAGCATTCGACTAAATAGCCTTCAGTGATTATTATTTTTACAGGAGACATTGGGATTAAAACTTTCTCTGAGTTTTAAAGTTCAGTGTCTACTTGTTGTTTGTGTTTGTGTGTGTGTGCGAGTGTTTTGTATTATTTTATGGTTTGACGTTGTGCTGTCGGAGGCAAACAGACAGAGGGCGAGAGGGCCACAGGTCGGGTGGAACATGCCGAAGGATCCCACCACCCAGGGGCCGCCGATTCCACTGGGGAACGGTTCATCCTGCGGAGGAGCAGAGTGAAATCTCTGATGCCTCGGCACACACACATACGTGGTAGCGTCTGGCTGTCTAAACTCAAAGCTATGGGTGGTGGTAAAAAAAAAAGAAATCTCCACATAGCTGCTCAGTTTTACTACAAACATTGTGGTGGGAAGGTGATCTGAAAACAGACTGTGCCTTTCTGCCTTCCAAAGCAATCCAACAGCTTATCTGCCGAATGGAGCAACACACTTAGAGAGTCGAGTAACATCATAAATAAGTGGCTTAATTCTACAAAATCATAAAGGTATGTGTTGGATAATAAATTTCAGGCTGGTAGCAATTTTTCTGACAAACATGTCACATTTTTATTTATTTATCTATGTTTGATCCCCCCCCCCCCCAGAGGTGGGACTTGAAACAAAATACCTTTTTGCTGATTTTCCTTGTGCCTATTTGCTCCCCAAAATATATATTTGATTCTCCTTTCCATATTTATAAGGTTACCCCTGAGGGACGAGCCATGTCAGACAGGTTTTTTTTCTTTTTTTCCAGCGCATCATGAAAAACCCTCCTCAGATGAGGCTTCTTCCACTTGAAGAGGTGGGGGAAAAAACAACAACTTCAGAGCAAGAGAGTACTGTAACTTAGAGACTGAACTGTGCGAGCACCGAGTCAAGTCAACCCTTTTCCCAGTTACTTTGTCACTAATGAAAGTAGCAGCAAAGAGCCCTGGAGGACTGAAGAGCACTGTTTGTTTGTGTTTTAGAGAGCATTCGAGAGGTGCAGGGGGGGGGGGGGGAAAGGCGGGCGGGCGAGGTGGTGAAACTTTGGGAGAGCCGTCTGACAGAGCACTGAGACGGAGAGGGGGAACTTTGGAGCATTGTTAAGATTGAAGTTTTAAGGCAGCTGAGACCTCCTGACAGATTCCAATGCACCGACAAATAGATGTTTCATACGTGTGTGTTTACCAGCTTCACTGTAGTTCGGGGGGGGCTTTGAATCTACCAAAGCACATCCCGTCAGTCTGTGTCACTCTGCTTCACTGATCTACTTACACAGGTTGTTATGGCAGCTGGTGGGTGGGAGAAATTATTTGAAAAGCGACGGGGCGAGGATTGAATTACCAAGATTGAGCAAACAGGAGCGAATCCTTGACATCAAATGTGGGTCACATGTCCCTACTTATTGTTATTATCACTATCATAATTATTGTTATCATGTTTAATTCTCACATATGACGCAAAAATAACAAAGCATTTTCACGAGAGTCGGTAAATGTAGCTCTGAATTTTCTATTACGTCTGGATTACTTTGCGGTGGGTGATTACCTCGGATGTTTCTAACAGTACAAGGCCTCATTATGGACTCCAAAGTAAAATGTACACCCTATAGAATAAGTGCAGCATCATTATGTACTCGCATCATTAACTTTTATGGTTATGCTTAACTTTTAAAGTGAATTTTCTTTAACAAAGTTGGATTCCGCCACAGTAAAAGGCTATCAGAGGTTGCTGTTAATTTCCTCTTCTTCTGCACCAGCCGGTGTTTGGGAGTTGCCCTATCGACAGTTTCTCTCCTTCCCTGTAGGTTTGCAGTGGAGATCTCAGTTTCCTCTCCCATTTGTCTGTGTGAAACAGTCAGAATAGAAATGCATCAAAAGTGTGGGGGGATGAGGTTTTCGTGTGACTGTGTGATTTTTTTATTTTTTTATTTAGGTGGGGGGCCCCTGGCATGAGGCTTCAGGCTGTGGAGGAGGGAGAGTGCAGAGTGAGATGCCCACTGCAGGGCTCCTCTCTGGATCTCATTTTCACGTAGCAAGGGGTAGGGGCCTGGACATCCGCATGCAGGTGAGGGTGTAGACCAAAGAAGGGAAGAACGAAAGAGAGAGAGAAAGAAGGAAAAAAGGGACAGATAGGTGGGTGGGTGGGTGGAGAGAAAGATAGATGGATAGAGAGAGAGCATTAGATGGATTGATAGATTCTGTGACTATATTTCATAACACAACCAGGAATACTATTTAAAACAAATAGAAATCAATTTTCGCTGAGTGTGTAAAGAAAGAAAAGAAAAGAAGAAAGAAGGACAAACCCAATAACCGATATTAATAACTTTAAAGAATGGCAAAGATGCATGTAACGCTACATATGAAATAATGAAGAATATATCCATCAGAATAATACAAAAGGGTGCTGACTATAGAAATGTTATTGAAAACATAGGAAAATTTAGAAATCTGCAGGTGAGTTTGTAAAAAGAGAGAAATAACATGTATACCAAGTTAATGACTTTAAAGATTGGCAAATTATCAATAAGAAATAATAAATCCATCAGAATAATATCAAAAGGTGCAGACTTTATTTATTTACACAACCAAAAATATGATTTTAGACATAGAAAAATAGAGAAATCTGCAAATGAGTGTGTAAAGAAATACTACTAAAAATATTATATATATGTACCATAAGTAAATTACTTTAAAGATTGGCAAAGGTGCATTTAATGAGAAATATGAAATAAGAAAGAATAAATCCATCATAGTATCATCAGAGGGTGCAGACCTTAAAGAAATGAGAAATATATAAATATCTTTATAAACAGCATCAAAACATTTAGCTGGCTGCATTAGGTAGTGCTCAACAATTTTCTATTATAATCCCAGTGTATAAATGAAGTGATCGAGTGCCATTGTCATGTCATGTCTGTCCCCAGCCCCGCTTCAGGAAAATGTCTCTCTGCTGAACCCTTTCCACCAGAAGGGGGACCAGTCCGTCTGCCGTAGACGGAGAGTGGCCGACGGGCGAGCTGCGGCGGAGGAGACGCCAGGGTGAACGAGCCGACTCTGGGCGTAGAGTTCGACTCCGGATCCGGGGAAGCAGGCGATCCAGCGCTCCGCATCTTGCCGCGCTCCCTCGGATTTTAATCATGCCTCTCTGTCTGTGTGTGAGTGCAGGCAGGCTGACAATGATTTCCTCAGTGATTACGTACAGAGCGAGTCCCTGCGGGGTAGGGGCCCCCTCTGGAGCCATCCTGATGGCTTTGGGGGCCTTGCTTCCATTTTCCATTATTATGTGGACTACCGGAGCGACAGCGCAGTCCAAGACCTTGCAGGTTTGTGATGAGGAGGGCGCTTCCATCTTCTCTCTGCTTCTTCATCCTCTTTTAAGAGCAATTTAGACGTAGACTTAGATCAGATTCCCGAACCTAATTCATGATTAGCTGACTGGAGTGAGGAAAGGGCTGGAGTCTGTCATAGTTTTCATGCTGTTAGGTGGATATGAAGTGAAAAGTGTATTTATCATTTTTTTTCCTCCTTTTTTTTGCTTTTGTTGCCTTTTTGCCTGCACGCTCACAGGACGCGCTCGGCCGGGGTCTTTCTCACTCGGATGCCTTTTGAGGCGAGAAAAAGCGAAACATATTCCACTTTTATTTCTGCTCCAACACCATGCCCGCTGCACGCGTGCGTCCGTGCCCGGAGAATGGAAGCGCATGACGGGATATTCTCGCACTTTTGCCCGCCGATACCCGGCTCCACTAAAACGGTCCGATTGGATTTTATAACCCGGTGCACCGACTCATCACAACCGCAGTAATACTAATTCGCGGTAACAACTCGTAGCGCGGCGAGAGTTGCCTCCGTTTCCCTGCTTTTTTTTCCGTGTGTGATGGTAAAGACGCAGCCGCGGCTTCGCTCCGTGAAATTTAGACCGACTGCTGCACCTTTACACTGTCCCGTGTGCTCGCACGCACATTGTCACACACGCGAACTGAGCAACTTCAGCGGGTTTTTCTCTGTAGGATGTCGCGCCGCAAGCAAGCTAAGCCAAGATCACTGAAAGGTAAGTACGGCTCTGTGTGTGCTGGCTCTCCCCCCTCTCTCTCTCTCTCGCTCTCTCTTTCTCTGTTTCAGAATAATTTCATTTTTGATAGAGGATGGACATGTCTCCAGACTGAACTCGTGGCTCCATCTCTCCTTTGCTTTTATTTTCTTTTACACGTTGCGCATGCATGAGATCCACACGCAGCGGCCGTATATGTCATTGTGTTGTGCATAGTGATAGCTAAAGTGCAAAAAAGGGCAAGCTAACGGGGGGGGGGGGGGGGGGTTATGTGCATGATTTAAACGCAAACATCTGGATGTGTTATGGTCGGGAGATGGTGGTGGAGGGGGAGAGAAAAAAGACGCTCCTGGTCCTGGAACTTGTCTGATGGAATGGGGTGCAGAGTCACGTGACTCACACCCCCCCACCCACCACCACCAACCCCTGTCTGAGAAAACTAAGGAGGAAACACTTTATATGTTGGGGGGGAAAGGGAGGGCACTGATGTGTATGTTTCTGTGTGTGTGTGTGTGTGTGTGTGTGTGTGTGTCTGTGTGTGTGTGTGTGTGTGTGAAGAGGTGGGATAAGTGTCGAGTGGTAATTTTACATGTTCATTAATAAGTTGGAAACATCTGGATTTAACAGCGATCAGCTGGAAGCCTGGACACAACACAACTTTATGATGTTTGTTTTTTTAAGTGCCTCACAGTTCACGGGAGATTGTGTGTGATTTGTACGTATTTTCTTACCTTTCGGTGTGGTGGTGGTGTATTTGATCGTGAGTGTGCATGTGCGTGTCTGAGAGGGTGAGAGGGGAGGCGGAGGGAGAGAGAGAGAAGAAATTGAGACAGAATGAGAGAGCAACATGCATGCATACCCTCTTTCTCCCTCTCACACACACACATGCAGACACACACACTCTTATTCATGCACTACTTTCCACTGTAGCCCTTTTGGTTGGAGTGGGGGGAGTGTGTGTGTGTGGGGGGGCTGCTGGGTTTTCGAAGGTTGAGCTCCAGTTCATCTGGCAGGCATTGTATTTTGCTCAGCAAATAATTGTCCACAATTTCACATTCCCAGCTTGTGGTCTGTGGACCCCCTCTCGCCCTCTCCCCCTCTCGTTCTCGGAAGTCTTCATCTCAAAGGAAGATTACATGGTCTGCGGTAGCACATTCATGCAGCCACCATTTTAAATCAATACCCAGGAGAGGGTGGAAATGTGAGTGCATGCACATCTTAAAATTGTCACATTCTGTCTCCAGACCTGCACTCGCAGTCAACAGCTCTATGCATAGATTTCCTATTTTCCCGGAGCAGATTGGCATTGACTGCTTTTTGTTAGTTGGTGTGACATTTGCTATTCTCAGAAGACACATCACTTACATGTAATCGTCTCCTGCCGGCGTGCCTACATGCTACAAGTGTGTGTGGTGCGTGTGCGCGTGCGTGCGTGCGTGCATTCGGCAGAAACATCTGTTAGGTTAAGGTACGTGTAAGTGTGCGCGCGCGGCGGCGGAGAGGCATCGACAGTGAGCGCATCGCGATGCAAATGAAGTCGGAGTGATGACATTGTTTGTTTTGTTATTGTCACTAAAATTTAAATTGGAAAATCGGAGCTCACAAAACACGCCGACTTTTATGTCTTCATTGCGAGTGCAGGAGCGGAGCTGAGCCGGAGATACGTCACAGATCTCTCCCTGCTCTGGCTCCGACCCAGGGAAGGCCAGGCAGATGTTATTTATTGTTCATTGTCTCTGTCTTCCCTCGGGGACAGAGATACACTTATACAGATGTCCACAATAACTTTACTTGTCATTTCTTCTTAATCGTTGCTCGACACTGCTTCACTGCTGCACTCGTGTTCGCAGGAGAACAGCAAATGTCACTGTGACTGTTTTAATATAATTTTTTGAACACCAAAGTGGCCCTCTTTACATTTTGTGGCCCCCCCCCAAATGTTGTTGTGAGCGTGCGAGTCCGTGTCTGCGTGCACGGGTGCGTGTCCTGCGAAGTGACCTCGGGTTGCCAAAGTTCAGGTTTCACTTTTATACGTTGTCTCGCGCTGACTTGAAGCAGTGGACGGGGCTTCTTTTCTTTTCTTTTTTCTTTTCTCTTTTTTTTTAAATGCACAGAAAGAACACTTTGTTCTGCGGACGGGGAAATCAACAGAGGAGCCGGTGGAACACAGAGGGAAGGAGGAGCGGGCATCATGTGCGGCGTTAGTATGGAGAGTGTGGCCATGGAGTGTGTAGACAGGAGAAAATAACGCTGTGACAGTTGGCACTCCTTTTTTTTTCTTCTCCTCCTTCTTCCCTCCCCTGTGTACCCCCAACCCACCCCCCCACCTCCTCAGTATTGCCTGCTTGTGGGAGTCAGAGGTTATGTTTTTGGTCCCATCGAGGAAAAGGCCAACATTACAAGTCCCGTTTCAATTAAGTCTGAGAGACAGATCCGGCTACGTTATTGCTTGGGGGAATAAATGGCACAGGACAAGACCATACATCATTCGCTTATATGCAAACACTTCACCCCAGCCACTGACATTTACTCAATCCTGAGCCTTACATCTCTCAACTGTAGGCACATTGTAATTTTGTTTTGATGTGCAGATGCTTTTGGGTCAGCACATTGGATCGGTGGCGAGCAGCAGGGAGGGAGGATCTCGGTCCAGATCCTGTGTGTGTGTGTGTGTGTGCGTGTGTGTGTGTGTGTGTGTGTGTGTGTGTGTGTGTGTGTGTGTGTGTGTGTGTGTGTGTGTGTGTGTGTGTGTGTGTGTGTGTGTGTGTGTGCGTGCGTGCGTGCGTGCGTGCGTGTGTGTGTGTGTGTGTGTGTGATGACTGCCACGTCCTCGCAGCACTTCCTGAATAACGTGAGGCTGCCTTGATATTTTCATTTGGAGCACAAATGACACTCTGAAGCTCGGGTCCTGACGTGTTAATTGGCTGAGCTGGAAGTTTCCAGGTCCGTCATCGTCTGCATATGTATAAATATATATTGTCTGAGCCCATTTGCGTGAGGCCCATGTTGTTATGGAGTCTTTGCTGTGTCATGTATACCTTAAATATTTCATGTTTTTGAAGAGTTGAAATTTGTCACCTCATGACTGAACTCTGGAGTTTTGTTTGGCTGTATACGTGAAAAGAACATATTATTTTAAAACTTTATGTTTGAGCCTCACCGATCAGGTTGATTTATGGAATTTCAGCAGGGTATTTTAAAAAGAAAGTTAGTTTAATTTTGCAGTAAAATTCCAGTGCAGATTCGACATTTGTTTTGATTCCCTTTGTGTCAGGCACTTAAATTTGACCTGTCAAGGAAAACTTGAACTGATATTTCTCATCTATTTAAATTCCACGTTTGTTGAAGCGTTTGTTTTTAGTGAAAAGGAACTTGACCATGAACTTGAGGCCAATAGATGTATAACCACTCCTCTTTCAGTCCTAAGCATAGGCCGGTGTAAGAAAAAATTATATGGCGGCACCTTTAAGCTTTTTCTCAGACAGAAAAAACTACTTTAATAACTAACTCAGCGCTTAAAAAAACAAACATACACTGTACATAGCATATTTTTTAATGTTAAATGAAAAATCAAAAATACGGAAAGATACTATTCATGCACTCGGTTCTTCCTCCCCTGGTAAAACGTCTATTAACAGTTCTGTCATTTTCAGTTTATAGGAGGCTGCAGCACTCCAGTCTGTTCACAATTAATGATCTGTGGCATAACACCCATTAACACTTTTCTAATGTGACACAAAAATATGGTTAGTATTATCATTAAGGAAATTATGATGGAGCCGTAGAAAAATCCCATTAGCGCGGCTGTCAGTGCTCTTGACATGCGGCTCGGTGTGTTGGACTGGGGTGTCGCGGGAGCTGGCCGATATCTCTTCTTATTCCAGTGGCATGTGTCTCTCCTGTTGTCATGGATCGTCTGCCACATGGAGGAAGAGTTGGGATTCACAGACGATGATTGATTCCCACCACCGCTGCAAATGGAATCATTATGTCGCCGGGCGTATTTGCATCTGTCTCGTTTGCCTGTGTAAATAGCTGATCTTTTTTTTAAATATTTTTTGGGGGGGAGCTAAATTTGCAAATGATTGCTTAGCAGAATTATCGCCTCATGACAGTGTTTATACTGCTGCCGTGGTGGAGCGCACATTTTTTAATAATAGCAACGCTGTTATGATTTGCTTACAGTACACGGCAATATATGGAGGATTACAAATATAACACAACCTGATTAACACGCTCCTCTATCGCAAATTATTTATGACACTAATCACCAGTTCAAATAATGCTCATTAAGAAAGTTATTCATGTGCAGTGTGTGTCCTCCTCCCTCCCTTCACAGCCCTAATTGAGGAGGGTTGACCTCTTGACCCGAGCTAAATTGAGTTGTAGTCCCTGTGGCGAGCGTCTCCTTCCCGGTCAGTCAGGGCGGATTACACAGCCATTGTGTTCGGCACTGTATCGGCCAGGCTGGCTGTAACCAAGCAGATGAGTCACGCATATCCAGGAACACACTCAGGGTTTTTTTCTCCCGTCTTTCTTTCTTTATGCATGAGAAGTGCTGTGAAATAGTCACACACACGCACACACACACACACACACACCTCACACTATTCTCGAAATCATTTGATGCAGTAGGAAAGGGCCAGGCTGCTGGGTCTGTCACGTTTTGCTTATTCACGTCTAATAAATCCTTAGTTTT
Organism: Pleuronectes platessa; assembly: GCF_947347685.1. Lineage (NCBI taxonomy): Eukaryota > Metazoa > Chordata > Actinopteri > Pleuronectiformes > Pleuronectidae > Pleuronectes > Pleuronectes platessa. The sequence continues at coordinate 10,208,245 of NC_070638.1, forward strand.
TTTTATTTTTATATATATATATATTTCATTGTCTGCATGGTCTGTTTTATACCTTTTGCTTTGTTTGGTATAATTTTAGTTTTTTTACTTAATGTTTTGTATTTGCTTCCCGTGCAGCTCTCTTATCTGTAGACAATTAATTCATCCTGAAAAAAGAAACGTCCTATCTTGGGGATTGTCACTCACAATGACAGTTACTATGTTCATTTGGTGAGTGTGTGTGTGTGTGTGTCTTTGTGTGTGTGTGTGGCCCGTGTGTTAATTAGTGGCTTTTAATGCTGTGTCACTTGTTGTGGGATTATGGTTTTCCTGCTCTGCATTTTAAAAATCAAAGGAGCAGCGCCGGAACGCTCCCATGTGTGTTTGGTATTATATTAACAAAACCTAGCAGCATGATTACAGTTTGTCACCGGGCTGAGTGATACACTGTACCTTGTCAAACATTAATTAACTGATAGCGGTGACGCACTAACAACAGTCCGGACAGAGTCGCATTCAGCTAGAGTTAGAGTCATTAGGAGGTGATCATGAGCTTTAGAGTATGTTAATTAAAACTCTCCGGCTATTTGTGTTTGGACCCGGCTGTCGATCAAACGTCGGGCCGGTATGAAAACATCACACACAGTTTGCCCTCGCTTGACAGCTCATCCTCCCATGATCACTTCCTAGTGAGCTAATTAATTATCTCGTGCGCAAACGAGCAAAAGACTTGTGCGCCGCGACGGAGGTTGTTTGCTTTAAACGACGCACAACTTTTAATAAGTTCACCGCGGTGAGAAATCATCACCTGCCCGCCGTCATGTTTAAGTTCTTAAAGGCATTGTGAAATAGAATTTTCTGCCTGAACTCCCTCGTCTCACCAACAGGGATGGTAATCAAAACAAAAACCTCCAGCTCCCCACCACTGATCTCTGATAGAACCGTGGGGGATTTATTAGGACCCCCTGTCCCTATAGCGCATTTAAATGATCCTGGATGCAAGGCGCTCAACAGTGCCGCGGAAACTCATTAAACTCTCGAGGCGTCAGTCGCTGAGGCCTCCTTCTACAGGACGAGGTTTCCATGTTGGCTGACACACTCCTCGATGGCTCCGAGGGATTTACCTCCATGGTGTCCAACTATGTCTATTCCATCACTTTTAATTGATTTAGCTAATTAATTGGCAGACCCATGACCATTTGTTTACCATATTTCCTGCATACATCATTTATAAATGCTACTCAAGGATTATAGTTCCAATCAGAGAAAATCTGTTTCTTTACAAAAGGTTATTTTTGAACAAAAGCCCCCTGTCAGTATCCTTAGCAATTCACTTTCGGCTGGACAAGGCCCTGACGGCAGCACACAGCAGCTCCGTCGTTTGCCATCTTCACAAGAAACACTTTGTCACTTTCCTCTTCATTTTTTCACCGAGCTTTGACACCACGCTTGACACCAACTCTTGCTCCCCCGAGGAAACGGCTTCTGCCACCATAGGATCCTGCCTTAATTATGCAAAGTACAGGATATTTTGTGCGATTTTAAAAGTGCGCCAGTTTCTGCTTTGGCAATCACTGCCACACTCTCCTACTGGGAGGTCCTGTCAGACTCCCCCCTTCCTCTTTGCCCAGGAAAATGAAAGGCTAGAAAGAAAAGACACAATGGAGAATGCATTTCAACTGCAGGGGTGGAACGCAGAGGCGTAAGAAGTCCTTAGTGAGACCCTCATTTTACATGGAACAGGTGGGAGACTCTTTTGTTCTCGTCCCGCTGTTAAAATCCATTTCATTTCTGGTACTTGACATATCACACGGAACTCTCGCAAGTTCCAAAAAGGCTCCGATGTAAGAGGCTCCTACCTTTTGTTAAACAGAAGTCGTGTTTTTCAAGGCCAGTGCGGTTTACAAAAAAAAGGTCCAGAGTCGACCTAAGGAGCGGATGTGAGTTCTGATCCAGCCGTCGCTATTTTGTCAACCACTCAAAAATCCAAAATCACTTTGCAGCTGCTGCTATGACACATCTGAAATATTTCTTTCGGTATTTTATTTTTTTAAGTTTTTATAACAGATCTGTTTTCGGAAGGTTCATGTCAGTACCAGCTGTCTACAAATCGTCTTTTTGATCTTTACCAACCCGAGGCTCGGGACTAAAGCAGTCATCAAGGTGTTTTTCACTTGGTCACTGTTGATGTTGGGAGGACGTTTCATGGGAGACGTTGATAATTCATCACGTCATTACCCAGTCCAATATGTTATTTACGTGGGTGTCTGTTTGCCCTGTTGCCAAAGCTCATACATATGAAAGGCTTGCGTGGATTCCCAAACCACAGGTTGAGCTGTCGAAAGCTGTTGAAATCTCTTGGAGTTTCCATACAGGAAATCTCAATAGTAAATAATAAAAAAAGAAGGGAAATCTCAACGTGTCGAACTTGTTTTTCACTGTTAACTGTTTCTCTCCCTCTTTTTCTCCCCCCTTCTCTTTTTTTTTCCTGGCAGTAGAAGACAATGTGACAGAGGACCAGCACAGTCCCGGGCAGACTGCCATTCCGAGCGGTAATGCTCCATTTCATATTTCATCATTTTCGGCTGGAAAGTGGATCATGTGTCTGCGTGTGTGTGTGCCTGTAAAATCTTTGTTGGGCTCAGAATGATATTAAGTCTGCCTTGACTGTTTTTTTGTTCACACTTTAAACTGCATGGCTGGTTGCATGCGTCCTCAGAAGACAGGGGCCGAGCGTTGCATCTCTTGTTTGCCAGTTGTGTGCATGCATAGGTGCAGCTGTGCTTATAGCCGTCCTTGTGTTTCGCTGTGACGTTTTTTTTTTTTTTTTTTTGTGGGACTCTTTGTTTCCCAACCTCCTGTGTGATGTAGACTAGCGCTACCCAGATGAATGTGTCCTGTCTCCACGTGTGCCATTCACAGTGGCCCTCCAGGAAAATAGCAGTAATTCAGGTCAGGCTAGCAGAGAGCCCCCTATGAATGAAGCCTGCTCCTGATGCACCACACTGTATATTTTCATTTCATTTGTCTCTGGTAAAGGTTAAGTCTCAGGTGTGGTTATTTTAAACCCGATATGGATGGTTTTGCCCAGCAGGCTGGGGACCTTGGGTGCTCCTAGGCTGCCACATTAGTCCAGCATTTACCCACAGCTTTCGGAGCAGCATGCGACACTACAATAGAGTCCGGCGTCTCTCATTCGCTCATGACAAAAGTATGCTCCCATTTTATTTGTTTGCTACAATTGTCTGCTTTATCATGCGGAAGATATTTCGTGCTAGATTTGAGTTTTTTGAACCGGAAAGTGTCATTTCTGATATTCGGTATTCTCAGTTATTTCTCTCCTATTTTTCCAAATTGCCCGTTACGATATAATTGATCAGAAATGTCAGTTATATATTTATTTGCTCCATCCCTGGAAAAAGCAGAGCATCATCTAACTGCCGCTGTGTTAACGCGTATCGACAGGTATTGTTGGGTGGTTCTGTGGAAAGCAACTGCCTCCTTAGCCCATCTAACCCCAGCTCAAGGGATGAAGGACTGGGCATAAGCGGCAGACTTGCCTCGGAGGCCTCCTGTCATCCAGAGCCAAAGCAGAGCTAATGAGTGTGCCTGATTACAACGACCCCCTCAGACACACGAATACCCCCCCCCCCCCCTACCCCACCCCCTCTCCCCGGTGCGCCAACCACCTCCATCTCCAGAGTGAGGGGAGACAGCCGCCACATGATCGATGTATGCCTGTGGAGAAATCAGGAGGGCGCACAAATTAATTTCTCACTTTCCTCATTTGACTTCGTCTGACTGATTTATTTTTTAACCCCCGTCTCAGGGATGCAGCTTGACAAATGGCCATTGCAGGATGAGAGTGGTTTGTGGCGGCGAACCTGAGATTGTTCCCGCTCCCTACTTCCCAATTCTTCACCTCCAACTTTAAAAAAAACGTTTAACCACGGGTTGTGAGTTACGTGGTCTTCCATCCATCAGACCTCACTGTTAAACCACTGCCCCACATCAGCCCCCGTTTTTAAAGGCGAGCAGCGTAAAAGCTCACCTGCTACAGTTCACGCCTTTGCCACTTTGACCGACACGGCCACAATGGCCATTACTCCCCCTGAGAAGCTCAAGGCTTAATCAGACATGGTGTCAAGATCTAGCTCATAAGTAGACCCCCAATCGTGCTCTTCTGTGACTCTGCGAGCGTTCTGCGGGCCGTGCATCCTGCTCCTCATTCATGTTTGATACGTTGCAAAGGCAAAGGAGAAATGCTAACAAAAGAGGCATTCTGAAAGATAGACAGTATTATGCATAGTATAGAGAGGCAGGAACAGTGTGATATCTGAGATTTAATGAGGCTGTGCGCCTTTTTTACCCAGAGAGTGTCGAGCAGGCTTAAGATCTGCAGCTTGGCTTTACCACTGTGCTGCCTGTGTGTAATTATAACCACATGCCCCGTGCTTTTTATTCTCTCTTATATATACATCCATTTCTCTTTTTTTTCCTCCTCCTTTCTGCCTTTCTTTCTTTTGCTCACGGCTACGTCATGTTGAGGCAGTTTTTTTTTGTGGGGGGGGGGGGAGAGGATGTCAACGTGGAGTGGGCCGAGGCAAAAAGGAGGCTTACGGAGATCTGAAGGGGCGTCTGGATGGCAAGGTGCCGTAGTGTAGTGTAGTGGTGTGTAGCGTTGTGGCGCGGCACATGAGACGCCGGCTCTGGCTGAGGTTGAGGCTGCCCACAGATCAATGTACTGCGGGGCTCGCTCCAGCAGGAAGAGGAAAGGACTCTTTCACTCCACCACTTCAGAAAATCATATTCTCTATTATTCATTTCCTTTGATGTTTTACTGCACTAATGGCATAGCAAGGCGCTCAATACGATCGCTCCCTGTGAGAGAGCGAGGGCAGACAGGCCCAGACAGAAAGAGAGAGAGAGAGAGGGAGCATTTGCCACGTTCAAATGCTGTTTCTCATTTAACCGCTTTGATTTCCAGTCTTCCTTGTAAGCTCACATCTTTTTTTGGGGGGGGTTTGTTTTAATGGCAGATGATGGCGTCTACATACCTGTGATTATATGTGCTACTTCCTTCATGTTCTGTTCTCTGTGTTGTCTCCACTGTTTGTTCTGCCTCCCGTAATTGTTTGGCACATTTTCTCCGTCTGTGCGACTCCTACATTTTTTTAATAATTTTTTTTAAATCTCAGCATGCATCATAAAATGTTCATAAATGCACTGCATGTTTATTTGTAACATATAACAAGGGAGGGAAACGTTTTCTGTCGGCGCGTCACTTTAATAGTTTCAGGGAGATGGCTTTCGACAAGCGCCCTCTGCCATGTTCGAATTTCAAATACATCACAATTATTTAACAGCAATTAAACCTTCAATATGAATCTGGGGGGGCTCGAAGCAGATAAATCAAATTGCATGTATCCACCATATGAACACAGACCCCCCCCCCCCCCCCCCGCCTCCTCCTCCATGCAAATTCTTGACAATCATTAACAATCTGGCAAGTGTCAAACCTGCAGCCGCGTCGTCGGATCATGACGTTCTTTAATGATGGGGGATCAGTGGATGTGACGGCCTAAGTGGATACCCCCAAATCCCATCCACACAGAGGAGGATACACTCGGAGGCACATGTGGCATTAGAATGTAGTGTGACCTATATATGGAGGGTGCTCGGCAAAAGTTTTAGATTTTTAAATAATGAGGTGCCGGCAACCGTGTGAAGGTTATTCAATCTTAATGTCCTCCTATTTCTGACAGCCTCCCTCACTCTGATAAAGGAGCGTGCTCACCTTTGATCAGGCCCGCCGACATGTGTCGACAGAAGCTGCTCGCTGGTTAAGATAAATTCTTAATTTGAACTTGGGGGTGGGTGGTTCTAGGGTGGGTTTGCCAGGGAGGGGGCATCATAGGATCAGGGTCTCTTGGAATTATGGGGTGGGGGAGTTGTAATAATGTTTTCAACACCAAGGTCTTTCATTGCACAAAGAAAGGCTCAGGCTAAACCCTGATGGAGCTTGACGTACTGTATCCACAGGCAAGTAGCAGCATATAGCCCTCAGTCGTTTCATTGCTTTTCGTGCTCCAGTGATTTGGGGCCTGATTTGAATGAATTTTTCTTTAAAACACTGACATCCATCACGTGTTGCATTTCAGAAATTGCTCAGTACCCCAAAATAACTTTTCTGAATCTCGTTTCCCTGATCTCGGCATTCAATTTCATTATTTAATCTCAACGCTTTGGGTTAGACGTGAGGTCTCCAGTGAGGTTAAAGGGTTCATGGAGAGAGTTCACTTTTTAGGAGGAAATTATGAGGAATTCAGGCTTTGCAGCTTGGCCAGGTCCTTCGCTGTATTCCTCCTTTTTCCATTTCTGTTCGTTCATACCCCTTCCTCCACCTCCTCCTCCACGTGGTCAGCGTCTCCACCTGTCTCAGTGGGTGGGCCAGACAGTGGGGGGACAAGTGTAGGCTTCCCTGCTAGGGACCACACGTCCCCGGTGGGGGTAATGGAGCAGAGAAGAGAATATCAATTAAAAGGTTATAAATATTTAACAGCAGAAATATTCAATAATATAAGGGTGGTGGGTCCAGGGGACTCCTCAACTTACAAGATGAAAGTGGCGGCATGATAAATGTCACGCGGTACCAGAGGAGAGCGGAGTGCGTATGATGGATGGACTCAGACTCAGACGGATATTACACGGCTCTAAAGGTGTCAATCACCATTTAGATTTCCACATTTTATTAGTATTGTACTAATGCACTTCTCCCGCCATAAAGACAGAAAAATTCCTCCCTAAAAATCCTTCAGTCAGATCTTCATTTTATTCCCCTCATGAATAATTTCTCGCACTGAGCTGTATCGTCTTACTTTGAGCTGACCTTATCACAGTATGGATCAGCTGTGGTCAATGCAGCCTCCCTCTCGTCCTCGCCGTCCATGCCGGCCTTCTTCAAAACTCATTAACAAAATTAAGCAGGGCGGCTATAGGCGTGAGGAAAAATTCTCAATGTGCCACACATCCTGCCTCCATATTCCACATGTGATTGTCAGCCATTCTGAGCATGTTGCTATTGATCTGCTGTCCAGCCTGCAGAGACTGGTAGAAGAAGATGTCCTGATCTGATGGATTACTGTATGAGGCCCAGAGGCACAGGAACCTCAGTATTGACGTGGCTCTTTAATCCCAGGGTTGGACGTGACCTTGCCATGTCAAGACCCCCCCCCCCCCCCCCCCCATTCTCCTCACTCCTGCATCCCCCAACCCGCGTCCAAACGTGTAGCAGTGTGCACTTCCAGCAACGCGTCGCAGCGGTGCACTGGAGGTCACCCTCGCTCGACCGAGAGCATCCAACCCAGCCGGAGTTCACTGGAAGTTGCAGCCAAAACATGTCACTGGAAACAGGAGATAGCAAGGGATTGGAATTCAAACCTGCAAACGCGTAAAGCTTGTTTGGTTTTGCGCTCGTAAATTTCCCCAGTTTCTCCGAATCGTTCTTCTTTTTTTGTCATTCGGCCGTTAGCATAGATCTATTGCCCGTGAAACATTGGGAGAAAATCACCTTAACATGAAAAACAGCATGAAACGCATCACAATTCGGTATTTTTATATGAGATGAAACATAAAATGCTTAAATGTAGCTGTAAGTTGTTTCCCTGACAGGACCGAGTTGTAATATTAGAGAAATTAATGATTCATAAAGGAGTCTTAACCTCCTCCACAGGCATCCCGTAAAAAAAAGAAAAAAGACATGAAGTGTTCACATTTCAGTGCATATTGTGAATTCTGTGTCTCCGTGTGTGTGTGTGTGTGTGTGTGGATGAATCATAAGTCTACATTGTGTGGCTTTTGGCCCCAGTCAGAAGTGTTTCCCCCCAGAGCAAGAAAGGCCTGCATCTGCGAGGATTGGGTTGGGATTTTCATTTTCTTGAAACACCTTCTGTTCTGTTCTGCATGGTCCCACTGGGGACCACGGTGCTGATATTTTTAGAGGGCATGTTCCGAGAGCCTCAGTCGCCAAGAGGGAAGGACAATGGAGGGTGTGATGTTACATCAATACTTGGCGCAAGTGGGGGGAAAGGAAAAATCCTGGGTGGCCTTGATGAGTTCTGGAACGCCTTTCCTCAAGGAATTTCACAGTTTGAGAGCACCCTAAAGAAGGAGGACTTAAAATGGCTGCCCTAGTGTATACCCACCCGATATATAAATATATATGTAAACACCCACACCTGCACACATCAGTACCCCACGCTAGTCCTCGGGCACTGTTAACTGTGTGCTAGGCGGAAAAAAAAAACAGGCTTCCTCCTGACATCCCCCTCCGGAGTTTCAGGACAAGCTGAGGAACACTTCAGTGGGGCTTAAAATGGCTGCCAGTGAAGTGCAAGGGCTTTTCTCCCCCACAACGCCTTAACCAGGGTGACATGATTGTTTTATTCGAAGAATGTCTTTTTAATCAGTCATATTGTGAAGTGTAATGGCCACAGCGGGGGAGCAACAGGGCTGCAGGCCACGCCGCCTATTCACATGATGCCGTCGCCAGCCTGACTCGCTTCGCCAGGCCCCTGAATGAAGATCTTTATTGTACATCGTGAGTCAAGGTCTGATTTGTTGTTGAGATATTTTCTAATCACAGTGTTTACAGTATTTTTTTAATCCCAGTCCTGGTTCAGATTAGCCAGGCGCCCACCCCTGGCACTGCTGCAGCACAAAGCCAACAAGAGACAAAACTGCAGATGGATTGAAGAATATTGATGTGCGTGACCCGCGGCTGCCTGCGAGCAAGGCTGAATAATTTAGGGAAGTGTGTGTCGTGACGACAGCCTAACACACACCAATCTCAGTTTTGTATATTACGCTCCATATACATCCACAGTCCGGGCTCGGATGTCTCGATGAAATGGCAACGTCTGTCTCTGTTGATAGACGCTGACCAATGCAATGCAGCTCTCACCGGCAGGATTTCATATTTCTTTGGTCCAGCCAAAACTGCAATCCAGGATTTATTGACTACACATATTCCCATCAGTCTAGTTTCATATACTGAAGTTTTGCTTGGGTGAAGCAGGGCAAACACAACGTAAAACCATTTCTAATAACAGAGCCGTGTGTGCGCGCGAAAGTGTGTTAGATTTGTGTGTGTGTGTGCGCAGTGTGCCACCCTGTCTGTGTGTGCCTGTATATCTCTCACCCTCACCTGCCCAACGGTTCTGTTATGGCATGAGTGGTTGAGTTACAGGGGCCCAAATTGAACCTGCATTTTTATTACAGCTTTTATTATTGTTTTTATTAAATCCAGAGTCTAGAAATCCATTTTATTGTCACCCAGAGGAAGCCGTGGTACTTCACTGTGCGGGTCACCCCTCTGACTATGTGGTGCTGTCATTTCCTGTGGCTCGGCAGATCCAGAGTGCGCCCTCGAGAGGGCGGCGGAGGATGGTGAGACCGGTCGTCTGAGGAAGAGGCTGCTTTCTCCAGAGGAAGGCGAAGAAGGCGAGGAGGAGGACGAGGAGCCGGCGCTGCACAGCTGCGACAGCTGCCGGCAGGTGTTCGAGTCGCTGAGCGATCTCACCGAACACAAGATTAATCAATGCCAGCTGACAGGTAAACAACGTTCAGCCCACCGAGCCTCCCCTCCACTCTGCCACTCAGCTCTTCTCCCACTCCCACACTCACTCAGTGCCTTCACCAGAGAATATGCCACACTATGTGTGTTAGTACACTGCGCCAAGGAGAGCACAACACCAGACTACCAGTTTCCTTGGTGCATATCCAAAAACATAGACACACACACAGGCCTCGCACACACAGCACATTATTTATATGTGCTGTACATCAATATCTGCAGACATGACACACATATAGGCCTCCGTGTGTCCTTATAATAGATCACTGTAGGCTACAGACTGTATTTATAGTTTCTGCATTGTGTCCTTCCCCTGTTTCAGCCTAACACTTAACACACTATACTAATTCTAACATTTCACCAGAGTGTAACATGCTGCTACGAGGTCCCACAGTAACCAGACCACCAACTGGAAACAGATCCTTGCTCCAGGAAAGTCCCTCAGCTGGTCCCAGTGCTCACGAGCAGCAGTAGTCATACCTAGTGGGACCGAAAGAGAAGGATGCCATTGGCAGACTGTGTCATTGACCTGTTGATGGATGAATAGAGCTATAAATACCCTGACAAGGTGGCAGACAGAACTAATGATGTGAACTGAAGGTTTCCATGTGCTTCTCCTGGACTTGCTGTCCTCCTTTACATGTCCGTATGGGCCCACATTGAGAGAAACGCCGTCTGACACACATTTCCCAATGTTTGAGCGCAGACCGCGTTTCTTTCCATCGTGTTCAGCAACGGAACACAAACAAGCTAAAACTCAATGATCCTGTTTCTGATTTTGCACTGAAGCTACTGTTTACAGATTTCTGAGGGAATTGGAGAGAAAGCTCGGGTAATCTATGTTTACATTCAGGCACAGTTTAATGTCATATTTTGCAACCCACAGTCAGCAAACCACAAATTATAGGGTCAATGTCCCACGAGTTTTACAAAGATTTTCCGTTAACTGTAAGACAGTCTCACAAACCTAGTCTGGTGCATGTGTGTGTGTGAGTGTGTGTGTGTGTGTGTTACAAACTATATAGCACAGGTCACGCAATAGACTTGTTTTTAGATAATAAGTATCGTTACTTGTTAATTGCCTGATTGTGTGCGTGTGTGTTTAAGTATGAACATGAGGCTGTTATCATGCCCTCATTGTTGTTCATTTAAGCAGAAACACATGCATGTTCCCTGCAGGAGTGACTTTGTATGTGCGGGAGTGCTTGTTTACTTGTATGTGCGCCACAGATGTGCAGGCGTGTGTGCAAATTCAAAAACGCTGATGCTCAGTCAACTAAAGGTGTGAAAATCAATGTACTGTTCCCTTTCACATGACTGTCATCCAGCAAATGCATTCAGCATTTCCAGGGGAAAAAAAGTCCAGCTCCTCCTGTCACCCTTTTTTTCAACGTGACACCCAATTCCATCAGGCCAACACAGATTTGTTGACAGTACAATTTTTGGTAACCTGATAAAACAAAAATAAGTAATTATTGAAGGCACAGGTGAAAATGCACTAACCCAGTGTCAATTTAAAAACTTGTTTTAATTGTACTTGTTTAAGCCACTGTCACACACGCTCTAGACATCACCCGGAGGAGGTGAACCCAGAGGAGCTGAACACAAAAGTCTGAATCTGTTGAATCGGACATTAAACTGACTTTAGCCTGCCAGCTCTTAGTATAAAGTCTGTGTAACGTCCGACTGAGTCCATGTGTGAGCAGAGCAGGTAACTCTGGGGAGAACTCATAGCGACCAGGTGGGAGTGTTGATCTTGTTTCTATCCTGCATCCTCTACCCACCACCCTTCACCTAAAAACAAATCAAGGCTACATCCGTCCAACGGTTTCGTTTAACGATCTCTGTCCACTCTAGCTCTGTGGCTAAGTTTCAGTTTTAATCCCCGTACATACCAACAGGCCTGAAAACGCAGTTCAGTTCTTGAACTAAGAGGGGGCCGGCAGCATTTTCCAAACTACTGAGTTTAAGTGGCTCTAAAACGCCAGAGTAGTGTGAACACCATACGCATCTGTACCAGAGTTGATCCGTTTACAAATCGAAATGTAGGAGAATGGATGTAGCATTTCCAGCTGGGGAGACATCCCTCCTGTTTGCATCTCCAGTTGTTCAGGGCACCTCCTGACAATGTCCAGACCCAGTTGTCCAGATAACAGTCGAGCTCAGTTCACATGTGATAACAGCTTTTGAAGTGCAACACTCAGCAAACAGTCAGAAATGTGAATAAAAGAGAGTGTATGTGATTCAGGGTCAGAGCTTTTATGTTCCTACTATTGTAATGTGGTCGTGCCTGACTCAGCCATATTTTTCCTATAATTAAGCCCAGCTTTTATAAATGTCAATCTTACGGACAAATAACTCTTAATTGCTCAATGATGAAAAAAACACAGTTTGGATAAGCGCCCCTTGGAAACCAAACAAAAGAATCTAATTGCCATTAGGGTATTGTGATTGTGCAGAAACACTCTATTAGTATTCAAACACAGTTGGAGAAAAGAAACTTCTAGATGGCATACTAAGTACTTTGAATGTGTGTGTGTGTGTGTGTGTGTGTGTTTGTGCGTGTTTGTGTATTCTCTGGAATATGGGAGGAGATTTCCTATGTGGCATTATGTAGACATCCATGACCAATTAATCTGCCTTACATCAAGTCTCTACTCACAGATGGATCCTTTATTAGAGCCATTTTCTAATCAGCCACCAGCACCTGCTAAACCCTCCATTTTTACAATTTCAAATGTCTTATTTTTGGTAAACAAATTGCATTGCTTGACTGGAACCAATCCACATATGGAGATTTGCTTGCTGTTCCCTAACAGCTCGGCTTTCCCCCCACAGCTGATATCTCATAAGGGTATTACTGTGTATTACTTGAACCAGATATGCACATATACACTCAGCACCTCACATGTTTATTCTGGGCCTGATTATATCATAAGAGTCCCTGTTCTGTAGTAAAACACAAGTTTCACAAAAGGACTGACACAAAACAGACTGAATGAAGTCTAAACAGATTCGAGCAGCATGACGACCACGCCCGATGGACAGGGAGAAAGAGAAAGATGTTGCATGTCACCGCGATCAATGGCGGCCATTGTCTCCCTCCCGTCTGCCAGAGGTATAACACCTTTCCATGCACTTAAGCCGTAACCACTGCAGTGCGCTAAGGGAGCGCATGGGTATGGATTGCCTCGTGTCCCTGATGCGATCGGTGCTATTGATCGCGCTAATGCTGGACTGCGGAGGAAGGCGAGAGCCTGAGAAAGGGAGCAAGGGAGAAGGAGGGAGATGGGGAGAGAGAAAAAGAGAGAGTGCTGCAGGAATGCATCCCCAGGGAGTCCGTCTTGGGCTGGGGCAGGGCTTCAGGAATGCTCCCCAGGAGATCCCAGTGAAGGCTAGGGCAGGGCTGGAAGAATGCTTCTCTGGAGAGTTAAGCGTGGAGGCTGGCTGGGGCAGGGCTAGAGGAATGTTCTCCCAGAGCACCCCTTTAACTCTGGGGCAGAAGTGGAGGGGCTCCACGGGGGGAAAGAGAGCGCTCCCCCGTCCCCCCTCCGGCTCCAGGATGGCTGCGGATCAGGTTTCCGTGTGGGGATCAGCATCCTGCCGACAGGGCTTTAGGCTGCCCTGGGGAGGAGACAGGAGGCTGGAGGCATTGCTATTCCACAGGCCTTTCCAAAAACACTTCACAAATGCTTTGTCTCACTGTCTCACTGTACTGTCTATACACCCTTGCATTGTTACTGATCCTTCACTGGGAAGGAGAAACAGTGTCTGTAGTCGGATGTTTGTTCTCAGTTGGCACAAGACATGTTCATATGCTCGATATGAGATTGCAGCGGTAGGCAGGGAAACGTGCCTTTAGACCTACTCACCAAAAGAAGTACCTCGCTCCTCGGCTCATTTCCACTCGTGTTTACCAGCCTGCCCACACTGTAAATAAAAATAACACCTCTCGCTCCAAATTTAATTCAAAAGATTGAATTTTCACAAAAGCCTCTCACTGTCAGTTCTCCAATTCTGTCTTGCTGAGGATATTTGAATAGCGTAGTGCACACACGGGCTGTCAGCCTGGTGGCCATTCTTTCATTACGGGTCCAGCTCCCTTGAGCAACACCTTTTCTTGTGTCCTTCACTAGAGGAGGGGCATGGCTGCTCCCCCCAGAGAGATCCGTGCCCTGCTATTTTAACCCTCTGTGAGATGACCTTTTTAATAAGTGTCTTTCTCTGTTTTCCTGCCGGCCACTGTGCGAGCAAACAGAGCATGTCTTCTGCTTCCCTCAGATAAAGGAATCAATCAGAGAGGGTGCAACAGTGAAAGAGAGAGAGATAACTGGGCCATATATGGATTTATATTATGTAGATTTCCTCCTTTACTTCTTCCCTGTAGATATTGCAGAATGCACTCGGCTTCAATAAAATACATTTCAGATTTATGAGAAAAATACAAATGAAATACGAATGCTGAGTGAAAAACAATAAGACCCCCCACCTACACACACACACAAAGCAGAGGAATGGTAATACAGTAAATAGTTTAGACAAATTTCTAATATGAAATCGCTCTTTGTGCCGGGTAACCACAAACTTTAATACCCGCTGATACATGTTTTCCCCTGATCCGTTTCTAACCACGACATGTTTGTTTGAAGTGTTTGAATTAATTTACATCAAGTCTTTGGGTCAGCGGCATGGAAACATTCAGTAATACCCTCAAGTACGAACAGGCTCCTGGCAGTGCATGTTTTCTACTAACTGTTTCCAACAGGCTCCGATTGGTTTGCACTGTTTCTTTCTGTCTTTTCATTTTTTTTCATTTTTTTCAACTAACTTTGTGTATTGATCCAACAGCTGCTTTGTGGCTGCCAAGAAGAATGTGCCAAACTGCAAAGACTTTATTTGCTTCAAAAGGGGCTCACATAAGAGGAGAGCGACACGAGCAAGACCTGATTAGCCGAACTCTGAGCCAGTGCCGTTCATCAGAAGTTCTGCTGTGTTTTTCGCCCGGGCGTCTTGCGACATCCTGGTACAAAGAGCAGCACACTGATTACAAGCCTTTGAAAGGAAGAGAGGCGGTCAGGGGAGAATAGCTACTTCTGGCACAACGCAGCCACTGAAAAGAGACCTCATGCTAGAGTGAGCTCTGGGCTTGAGTCTTTCCTGTGTGTATGTGTTTGTGTGAGGGGGGGGGGGGCGTGCTCTATGTGATTGTCTGTGGGAGAGAGAGAAATAGGTAGGGAGAGAAAGTGAGACGGAGAGAGAAAGGGAGCATTAAAGTCGATGTTTGACTCCACGGCATTGCGTCCCTGTGCAGTTCCTCTCGGTGCGACAGCGCCGGTAGCGTTAACAGTAGTGTCATTAGGAATTCAAAGCATATGCCCTCGTGAGGACGCCCTCTCTCTCTCCTCTTTCTCTCTCTCCCCTGTGCTTCACACCGCACACATTATGCACTATATAAAGTATTTATTGGTCTTTGTAAGACGACGACTGCTTTTTCTACATCAACACAAGAAAAGAAAAGGATTCGTTTGTGGCCTGTGTTTGTGCGATCAAGGCAGAAATGATAGTGACCAGCACTGCTACTCCTTCATATTCACACCCCCACTCTATGCTACACGCTGTCTCAGATGTATTCGCCGGATCAATCAGTCATCCGCCTCGGCATGCAAACACACACAGACATATTAGCACGCACATGCGCACACGTGCTCCCCCATAGCACCTGTGTGCTTGCACTTTGCATTCCAGACGGCACATAATTCATCGGCCTGGACGCAAAAACACATGCTGTGATCTTATCCAGTTGACCTCTTTCTTAAGCAGGTAGCCACAAAAGCAGGGCCGGCGTGTGGACGGACCAGAGATAATCCCACGCACTCACCCAGAGCCCCACGCACTGAGTGAAAACACCATATCAACGACACTTTCATTTCCCCCCCTGCACTTTGTAGCATCCCTTCGAAATGACCAACTTCAGTCGTGTGACGAGACCTGGCCGCGGAGGTGTTGTACTCGGTTTCTCTTACTCTCTTCATCTCTCCCTGGCCCCGGCTCTGCCTGCTCTTTGTTCCCTCCCTTCCTCAGCCTGCGAGTCTTTTTCAGCAGCACAAGCAGAAGAATGGCACATTAAATCTTAATAGGACTGCGTCTGGCCGTGTTGAATTGCAGAGCGTGTTAAGCCGGCGCTTTCCTCCCCCTTGGCACACGCTCGTGGAAGTGGAAAACAATTGAATAAAAGAAACCGCTCCCTCCCTCTGTAGTGCAAGTGACTTCGGCTGATCTGCTGAGGCTATGAGACTGAACTTACGCCGGCTCACAAATGGCTTAAGCCCTGACTGAGAAACGGTAGCATAAATTACATTAGTGCTTTTCAAAATGCAGGGACATACGTGGAAGGTAGACAGGTGGATTTACCTGACCACCCACAAGGAAGCTGTTGCATAGTCTCCTCTCAGGGACAGTAGGAAAATCCATGCAATGCCATAAAACTCACTAGATATTGTTCGACAACAAATGACAGAGTAGAGGACAAACTTGCCGGTACAGACGCGTGAAATGTAAGCTGGCTCTTAGTGGGAGAAAGGGATAGGTAGGAAACGGTGAAGAGACACAAGCTAGGTAGGGGAGAGCCAATCTTAGCAGCAGCAGCAGCGATGTGGGTCCAGGCCTGCTTTGTCAGGCAGTCAGAGGTGGTAATTAGCCAGTGATGAGTTGACTGGTTGTGTGTCCAGTGCACAGCACTGCTGGGTGGGGCTGTGGGAGGTAGATAAGGCCAGCAGTGGGCTTATCTCTGAGAAGGACAGGCACCAGGCCTGCCAGGCAAATCCACCCACAGACCAGCCGCATTTTATTAACACCATCATTAATGCCAGACAGGTTATGTGCGGTGGCTCGGAAGAGAGAGACGGGAAAAAGGTAAAAGAAAATAAAGTCTCAATTCCTGCTAGGTCGGCCGGTCTAAAGTACATAGCCATCGGTTGACGTGTTTTGAAAGCAAGGAGCTTGCTGAGATGTTTACCAGGTAGGCAGCCAACGGAAGGGCACAGAGAGCGAGCTTGGATCTTACCTCTGGGTTTTGCTCACTTTCCTCTGGGTCCCCGGAATTCAAATGATTTTCTTTTTTTCTCTTTCAAACGTGGGACTGCTCACTGGAATAATGATGAGGCAGATACACAGAAACATAACTAGGCACAAAGAAAAGGCAAAAATGTATTTAAAAAAACTTTATGGACATCTTCTTTGCTCAGTTTCCCCACAAATGCTTTGTGAAATGTTGATTTTTAATTTTTATTTCCTGGGTTATGTTTGAGTTTATTCGAACTTTTTTTATTTAAAGAATATTGATAAATTTCAATTAATCATAAAAATGTAATTAACCTAAGAAGTTTTATTTTTATTTATTTATTTTGATCAGATGTTACCCTAAACAGGTATCTGGTGTTTTACGTTACAAATGAGCATTCAATGGCTCTGGCTTGATTTTTATAAACAATCGTGTGACGTGCGTTCCACGAACAAACACTTGGTTTGTAATTAACACTGTGTATTAGCATATCAAATGCCAAAGCTCCTCTCAGTGGCATGTTTCTCTGTGATAATTTACACCAGCAGTCGACTGGATGTAACATGGCATTGAGACAAAAACAAGTTCGCCAATCTACATACACCTCCTTCAGAGACACCCCAAAAAACATGCATAGCCTTTTTGATTAATGTTAATACTCCCTAATGAAAAGGTCATAGACTTTTGCTTATGTCTGCATGGAAATGTACTGAGCATTGATCCCCATAGGGCTTTTTCCTTGGTTGTTTTTTGCCAAACTCCCCAGTAATCGGAGGAAAGGAAGGAGGGAGATGGAGGGCGGTGGAAAGAGTGACCAGTCCGACAGGTTTATGTCTCCCTGCAGGCTGAGCTCCGTGGAGCAGGCCCACAGGAAGGCGTGGAGCCAGCTGTGACGGCATCCTGCTAACCACGGCGGTGTAGGAACTTTGGGGTTACACTATCACCGACTCAACGTTTCCCCCCCTCTCCTCTACCCCTCCCAGGGGTTGTTTTTGTTGGCCAGGGGGTAGTGTTTGGGTGGGAGCTGCTATGGGGCTCTGTGGAACAGCCACTCCTATACTTCAGGATATGAGGAGTTCGGTCACCCACGAGGACGGGGATTCTCAAATATCATATGAAGTAACACATTTGTTCCTCGGCGCTAATTGCCATTTTTCGAACTGGAAGGTGGGTTCATAAATTTCGTTTTATGGGCAGGATGGGTGTCGTTTAAGGTCTCCAAGGCCACCAGCTGGACTGTGCTTTGGCAGAAGGAACAGTGTGTCGTGACAGAATGTAATGGTTTCGACGGTGAAGCCATGCTATCAGGTAATATAAGGATGTCATCTTAACGTTAAGAGCAGTGGACAGCAGTGTGTGTGTGTGTGTGGGGGGGGGGTCCAGCACCACTGAGAATGTAAAGGTCATCTAATCTATTCCACCTCCAACCTGCCTGGCTGATCAATCATCCTTGAGGAGTCAATCGATTTGATCAGAGAGCCGCTCCTAAGAGATGGCTTCCCAACAAGTCGCCGGGATTCTGTGGAAGGCTTCAGAGTGCGCCAGCTTGGTTCGTGTCTCTGCGATAAACCAAGACATTAAAAACCTTAATTGAATAGTAAACCCGCCAACTGTGGTAGCCATTCTCTAAATATGCCACCGATTTTAAAACAGCAAAGAACATCTACTGTTGCCATCACTACATCATGTTATCAGGCTCATTCTATATGCAACGCATGTGCTCGGAAATCAGATCAACAAAATCCTGCAGGACTGACTGACAGCCAAGAGAGATTGGGCTGTAGTAAACAGAGTGGTAATCTTTATATTAGGACATTATGTGCCCCCAGTCAAAGCATGATGCATCTTTCTCATCATGAACTTGGTTTGTAGAACATACCCCACAAACAAAGTCAACAGACAAAAACCATCGTGTGATTGGATTTTAATCCAGTTGCATTATTATTCAGGCCTCCCATTGGCCATTCATTACTCTCACATGGCGCCTGTGTGGGTTGTTATCACCCAATCAGGCTCAAGACTGCATTCTGGAGAGCATGCTTTCGTTTGCATCCTTTAAACCCTGTGAGCCTTCCCTCTCTCCGGGCCCGCCAACGGAATACCTAATTCCAAAGTAAACTGATTGCTCTCTCCAACAAGATTACGCTGTGATGATGTTAGCCAAATGAGACCGCTATTCGGATGCAACCGGGGCCGGCAAGGATGCTTACCCCAAGATGACTGATCAGCATGTTAAGAGAAACGAGTTTGGGAAAAAAAGGAGGAGAAAACGAGGGATAGAAATCAAAAAGTGTGTGAGAGACTTGTGCGCGTGGGGGTAAGCAGAAATGTAATTTGCTTCTCACCTCAGGCGACTGGGCTCTGAGGCCAGTAAATATGCAAACAAGCTGAGCCTGGCCATCAATATGAAGACCCTAGATGATTACTAATCTCCACTGCAGAAGTAGATTGAGGTCTGTACAGCAGCGCCGTGCAACATGAGGGAGGGAGGTTAGAGTCCAAACAAGATCTCCATATTGGCCCCCAACACCAGCCTCAACTCGAAGTTACGGATATACTTGACCTTCGGTTTGAGAAGTAATACAATATTTATGATGCATACAAATCAGTGATCGAGCAGAATTAAAAATATACTTGCTTTAAACATATATTGCAAACATTTTGAAAGGCTTCATGAATCTTTCATCATATCGTGAATATGATTCAGAGACTAGTGCCGTAACTTCTCAGTAACTTTGAACCTTGTTCTCAGCCCGGTCTTTCCATCGCGGTGAGCTCCTTGTCTGATATGAGCTCTTAGACGTGAGGCACAGTAGTTTACCAGCCCATTGTCATTCCCCATCCGTAATCCGGGATAAAAAAAACCTATGGGACACGGACCAGGCAGGAGTCATTAGGTGTGTGCGTGGCTTACCCAGACAGCCAGATAAACCAGATGCCTCGGGATGGCCAGGGGTCATCTCTCTGTGAGAATACGTTGTTGATGTCCTTGTTTCTATCTGCCTCCTCTTCGCTCCCTCTCTCGCTCCTCTTCATCATCCCTCGCTTTCTCTCTCTCTTCCTTGATTGCTGTGCACAGTCATCACAAACACAGAGGTCTGCGTTGGCGCTTAGCAGTCGAAGAACCTGTCAGCTAAAGGGAAGAAGGGAAGACAAACAGGGAGTAGTCTGTGGCCCTAGGTTGAATGCCTGAGGGTGTACTACGTGTGGAGGATAGTTAGTGCAGGAGGATGCACTGCAGTCTGCAGGTGAATCCTCTCATTTTGGGGGGACTTAATGCATTTGAATCATCCCCTCTGGGGGGTGTGTTATGACTTTCGGATACAGAGGGAACCTTGATATAAAATGCAGCAAAAGTTGTGTCTCTCTATTTTTCATGTCTAAATACAGCGGGAGGCCCATGTAACAGGAATATATATTCAAAAACTATCTTCCCAGTCTTAAACATAATTGAGTATTCCTCGTATTTTAGAGTGTGTTTCCAGCATTGAGCTTTACCCTCTGCAGTGAGTGCATACGGCTTGAGGATGTTTACCTGGCATGGTGCCTGTTGTAGCTGCCCTCCTGTTGAGGAAAAGCAGGTCAGGCTATATCTTTGTGTTTGCTTGTTTGTTTGTGCATGTGAGAGTTTTTTTGGGGGTGTGAACACGCGTTTTATGGATATGTGTGTGGTTTGTGTATACGGAGGAGGAGGAGGAGATCACACGGATGGCAAGGGTCAGGGAGCGCACTACGTTGAGCCAGGAAAACCGCAAGACGCTTCTCCCGTGTAAGCATTTATTTTCCAGGAATGGATAGGATGTGCAGGTATGGGGTGGGGGGGGGGGGGGGGGGTATACTCTCAATCCATCTGCTCAGCCATCAATCTTCCCCCCTCTCCGTCCCTCCGTTCATTTACTCATCCAGCCATTTATCCCTTCTCGCCCATGACCAAAGGGCCATGTCTTTTTGTGGCCCTGATAATCTGGACCAATTTCCTCTGCAATTTATTTCCCAGCCAACCACCCACCTGGTCAAGCAGCATCAGGCTTCTCAAGGTAGAGCCACTCATCCCAGCAAGCCCCTTCCCACCAATCACATCCTGTTTTTTTTCCTGCTTGAGCCTCAGATCTTTTCGGCTTTTGTGTTGTTTTTTTCCAAGTTTCAGTTGCTGCATGGAGCAATGCAACCTTTCCCTCCTTCCCTTACTGTAATCTCTGCCACCACTCAGCAGCTATTGTTTACCCCTAATGCCCGACCACTTCTCCGTCTTTGTGTTCGATTACCATCTTCCCATTTCTATCCATAGATCTCTTTCTTCCTCCCTCCCTCCCTCCCTCCCTCCCTCCCTCCCTCCATCCTGTCATGGCTCCTCAGTATTCTGCTGCTGTCTTGTGTGGAGTGATTTTGCCCAGACACGTCTGGCTCTGGGTAAAGTGTGGT
This sequence comes from Pleuronectes platessa, assembly GCF_947347685.1. NCBI lineage: Eukaryota > Metazoa > Chordata > Actinopteri > Pleuronectiformes > Pleuronectidae > Pleuronectes > Pleuronectes platessa. The sequence goes on from NC_070638.1 coordinate 10,229,340, forward strand.
CCCCAGAGAGCGCGCTCTGCAGCCCCCAGGTCGCCGGCACCATGAATACATTATGATCCCCATTTCCATCCTGTTGCCACGGCAGCACTTTTGGAGCCGCAGGGCGATTAAGACGTGTGCTGTCGATACCCTGATAGGAGCAGAAGTTGGATCTGGATACTGGCCTTTGATCAGATTCCATCCCCGCCGCCTGCTATTGGTGGCTTCGGCACAGGAAGACGAAAAGAAGGTCTTGTGGGCTTTTTATTGGTTTGACAGGCTCACCTGCTGTACATAAGCATACCATGCATCTATCCTCCGGCTCCTTTTTCCCCACCTCTCTGCTCTATCTCTGTCTTTCCTGCCTGAAACCATTTCCCTCCCTTATTCTCACTTCCGTTTGCTCCTCCCCATCACCGCAGTTCAGCTAAGGCAGCATTATACGCAGTCTCTCTCCGCTCTCTGATATTCTGCTTTCCTCACAAAGGAAGCAACTCCCTTACCTTTTATTGTTTCCTTTTTTTCTTTGGGGGATGATGTATAAAACATGGTGCCTCAGGTAGAGGATGTTGGGTAGGAAGCCATGTCCCCCTAAATGGCCAGCCGTGTGCATGCGCCTAACACTTCACTGAGCAATCTGTCAACATGTCAGCAACACATGTTTTGTAAAAAGCCTCTGGTGGGAGCCAGGGGAAAAAAGGCACTCCTGCCAGACCAGAGAGGAAATGCTTTTTTCTCCTCTATGCAGTGGATTTTCTATTGCTGGTGCTCAGTCCCACGGGCCCCCCCCACCACCATCCTCCCCTCCCCCACGCATACACCCGTTGTCTGCACTTCAGAAATTTGAACTGGGGACCCTCAAGGGGGTTTACTGGGAGGGTGGGGGCAGGCTGGGAGGGAGGGGCTCCCTCCATTTCAAAGCGTATGAAATTGTGAAGGTATATTGTGGCAGGTCCCCAAGCGGTCTTTTCTAATACCTGAGTTTCTGGCGAAGCTGGAAATTACCAGCGGCTCCCCCGAGGGACGGCTTTATCCACACCAGGAAGGGGAGCAGAACTCAGTGGGGAGGTTGCTTAATGCATGGCTGAAATAAAAGAATTTCTGAGAGACAGAGGCTGAAAAGCTAGCTTTTTTCTTTTTCACCCCCCCCTCTTCCATTCCCTCTGCCTCTCTCTCTTTTTCTCCCCAGTAGGATAGTTTACTACTCTCTGCCTTCTCTTGAAGGGTTCTAGTTTAATAAACTTTCAGAGGATCCTGCTGGTGCAGACAGCTAGACAAATACCCTTGTGTGTTCTCTTTTGTCGGAGATACAGCTTTTTGTTATGTTCTTGCAAATTTGATTTCTCCCTCTGTCTTTCGTTCTCTCTGCCGCCCTCTGTCTCTCTCCCTTTCTGCATTTGTCTTCATCTCCCTCGTCCTCCTCTCGCTTTCTGTCTTGCTCTTCGATGCACACACACGCACACACAACACAGACACACACACAAAGTCAAACTCTGTCTCTTGTGGTTGAGTTTATTGTTTGGTCTGTCTCTCCGTTCTCCCCCTCTGTGCTCCCTTTTGTTTTCTGTATGTTTTGTTGTATTGTGCGGAGAGGCTGAGATGCAGATAGAATGCAGACAGTTTGCCCTGGGTGAAGAGAGCACACAAGCACCCTCGGTGTCTGTTCAACAAAACACAATCATCTATTTACACATGGCCTAATGTTTAAAACTCTACTTTTTTAAGTGCATCTTACAAGGTGTTTTCATCAAAGAGATTTAATGCATAATGTTTTGGGGGCAATCCACGCATCCGTCTGTACGGCCTTATTTTCTGCTTTCTTTGCGCCAGGAAGCCCTTTTCCTTGGTAATCAGCACCTGTGTCTAATGTCCATGGATCATTAATCTTGCCTTGTTCAGAACCCCCCCCCCACCACCAAAAAACAACATCAAAATCTCTCGCCGTGTAAGAAGTGCCTCTCTCTGTGCTCCTTTCTTCCTCTCTCTTCCTCCCCTCTGCTGTTGGTAAATAATTCAACCTTTTTCCCTGTAACAAGTGCTGGCCTTAATAGGGAGCAGTACCTGTAGTTGGGATAAACAAGGCAGCCGGCCTCACCAGTGAAACAGAGGGATTTGGGCTTCACGAGGGATGTGGAATAAGTCGTTTCCTTCTGAAAGGCAGAGTAGACTGACATTAATTAAACCCTATAGGATAAAGGTTATCTGAGGCCTAGCAAAGCGGAGACCGTGCATACATGCGGGATGCTATGTCTGCCGAATGCTAATCAAGACCTCTTATTAAACCGACTTGTGTGGGCTCAGGCATGTATAATGTGCGAGGCATGTTTTCCACTGTGAGGATCTGTGTGTCTGAGGCAGATGCTGATGTAAAGCTGTGACAACATGAAAGGAAAAAGACAAAAGCCTCTTTGGCCCTTCACCCTTCACGACCAAATAGTCGTCAAAAAATATGGAAAACAGTTCAGCGCTCACTTCGGCTACAGACTGAAGACTTTCATGTTCCGCACACATTGCTTTGCCCACCGCTCCGTGCGTATCTTCCCATGGTGCACCTGTGACTAAGTCACCCGACCCGGGCGTCAGCGTGGTCGCTCGGGTGCCATGGCTCATGTTTAACAAATTACCCAGGGGGCCTTGCACCACCACTGTGCCCACATTTCCTCCCTGCTGTATGCACAGTGCGTGGGATTATATTCCCCGACGCCAACTTCTCCCTCAGACTATGAGCAGGCGCGGAGATGCCAGTCACCTCACTAACCCAAGAACGCCAAGGAAAATACAAATTAAGAAAGGGAGAGAGCGCCGCGCCGACCTATTGACCCCCTCTGCTTTTGCTGGATGTACAGTAATCTAGTGTACGGAAAAAAAACAGCATCGATCCTGGGTAGCGTGTTACAAAGACTCCAACTGTATTATCAGTACATTTCTGGTTCTCGCTCTCTCTACCTGACTTGTCAAATTATTTGCATTCAGAATTAAATTAAAGGTCACCTCATTGGTCATATTCTCTTGATATTTAAAGTAGCTAAGTGAGATAGCAAGCGGAGCTGTGACACAGGTTTCTTTCACATCTCATTGTACGCTCTTTCTATATTAGCGGTACAGTTTTGCTGATAGTATAATAATAATGTCTCCTCCTTTCAGAGGCCGATAAAGGCTACAACAGTCCAGTGGAAAGTAATTAGCTGATATGGATGTTACTGTCAGTGATAACTGATATTGGGGGACTATTACATTTACTCTCCTGATCATGATCCTTGAAATGGGTTCATCACAGTAAGCTGCACACTCAGGTGGACGTGAGATTATCACATAATGGAAGGAAGACTACCTATATGTGATAATTGTTGCATTGGAGATGTATATTCCAAGATACTTTTAGCAGCTTGTTAAAACGAGTGCAGTGCCCGTTCTAAACCTGCCTCTGTTGAGCGGGCTGTTTGCTCGACCTGTGAAGTTGCTGGTTTCTCTTTGAAACTGGGAGAGCGACCCTACAGTAATTGAGGCACAGCGAGTACAGGGCGTTCACCAGCTGCTGCACAAAGACCTGTTCACCTGTTTGTTCAAAGTACGGTGAAGCTCGACTCAGTAGGCGGAACCTGGACCTGGTGAATCAGTCGTCGTTACCTTTGTCGCGAAGGTTCTCTTGTCACGATCCACAACGTCACTTCCGTTGACGAGTCCCACGAGCCGCTGCTTCAGATCACTGGTTGTCTATCTGTTCAATTTAGATTATTATTCTTGAACATATCATGTGTCCTAATCCAGTGTGAAGCCAATAAGATGAAGGTTTCTCAAGATACATTTGGATAGAGATTACTTGAATTATTGGATTGGAAGGATAGATGGATAGATTTTTCTCTTTCTATTATGACACTTGATTCATTTCTAATATTTGCTTGATTCGCCTCGTGTGATTTTCAGATGAAGTCACACTGGGCATTTGAGAATTTCCTTAAATGTACTTTTATTGAAGGGATGATAATTCATGTGGGGCTGTTGGTTGGCAGACATGCTGAGTTCTTCTCCTGAGAGAGACACAAATAGCCTCCCAGGTGGTGGAGTGTAACTAAGTAAATGGTTACTAAGCCAAGGAGTGCTGTGCCTATGTAAATGGGGCAAGAAGAAGTATCCAGTGAGGTGGCGGCGTGAGAGGAGGGTATTCAAAGGTAATATGAACCTCAATGATCTCTTTTAGGGATTTTTCTACAATGACCCTGAAAGTTTTCCGGCCAAATACGTCAGCATGAAAACTTTTTCGCAAAAAACAATCCGTTGGCAAAGGTTTTTTTTTCTTTTCGCCTGATAAATAGATAAACAGGAATAAATCAATGTGAAGTGAGGGATGAATAAATAAAATGCCCCGTAGTCATTTGTCTGGTTGTATTCAGGCCTCATAGTTCAGCCCTGTATTGGAAATGAAGACGAGGTGGAGGAACTGATTCATCCGTTGAGGCGGCTGCATGTTTGCGAGTGTGTATGTGTGTGTGTGTGTTTGTGTGTGTGTGTGTGTGTGTGTGTGTTTGTGTGTGTTCATGATGCTTAGTAGTATTAGGATATGATGATGAGCTACTTGGAAACCAGCAGAAAACAATAGACGGGGGAAACAAAGCAAACCCCTAAATCTGTCCGCCATTTGTGCTCACATGCTGCACTCACATGTCATGAGTATTCTGGCACAGTTACTGGGCCAAGGAAGTGCTGGTCTGGGGCCTGGCCCATTCTCCAGAGACCACCCCCCTGCCTCCTCCCCCTCCGCCCCCTTCCCCCTTCCTGTGCAGTCTGTGGACACAGTCTGAGGCGACAAGGTTGCACAACAGCTCGCAAAAACCTCCACTTTACCAACATTTAGAAAAATACACACGCACGGGCTGCCATTAGGAGTTTGTTTAAGAAGAAGAAATAATTAGGAGGACTGTGATAATTGTGTCAAGGGGGAAATAGATCAGACGAGTTATGAGGAGAACCAGGAAATCTTGCCGCAGCTTTGTTACTTTGCTGTTGGTTCATTTTCGACATTGATCCACCCTCCCATCTGTCATCTCTTCCCTGCTCCTCTTCTTCAACCCTCCATTTCTTTCTGTCTTTCTTTCTTTCCGCCTTTCTTGGATCCGAGAGTGAAGGAGCCTTCTGGCTTGAGCAGAGAGGGGATGAAGATGTTTATTCATCTGGAGGGTATTAGAGCCATGATTAAGGAGAGGAGGGAGTAGTAAGGCTGATGAGACGTCTGCATTGCTCGTTCGTGGGCCGCCTTTGGGATTCTGGCCAACGCACCAGGAAAACAAGAATTGAAGGAGAATGAAAAAAAAGAAAAAACTTGTAGTGAAATCCGATTCTCTGGGGAAAGGACAGAAGTTTGAATTTTAGCCGTCTCGCTCGCGCTCTCATTCTTGGTCTCCCTCTCCCGGTCCTCACTGCTAAGCTAATTATTAATGAATGCGGTTTCTGTTGAACCTCGGAGAGGTGTCAGTGCTGCAGCCACTGAGGGTTAGGAAATCTTGACATTTAAGACAGGGATGCATGAAAATACATCGTCTTGCTTGAGTTGATGCTTGTTTTTCTTCCCCTCCCACTCTCCTCTCCGAGATGCATGTTTTCTTCTCCCTCCTGGGCTGTCTGTAGTTGTTTTACCACTGACAAGCTGGGATGGCGTTGAAGAGGTATCAAATAGAGCCACAGCGTATTAATCAGGGGAACTAAAGGTCATGGGTCGGGAGGCAGGGTCAGGTTTTGTAGATAAACGCAAAGGCTAAAGCTAACATAGGAGTCCATTGCTTTGGGTTGTTTGTCTGCATGTCATTTTTTGCAGTGAGAAAAAGAGAAGACTTTTTATGGGCATTTGGCAGACAAATGATCCTTTCCAAAAAAAACTTCCCAGTGTTCTGAAACATAGATCCAAGGTTTTGAAGTTATCCTCAAAAAGTGCAATAATTCTTCTTGGAAGTCTCGCCCAAGTTTTATGGGTCACCATGAGGTGGTTTGATGAAAAAGAATTAGACCCCATTTCCCGAATTCACTGAGTGCTGTGCCTGGTTTTAGGTAATGGATGGCGTCCCCTGAAACTTGCAGTGCAAACCCTATTTTAATGAAGCAACCATACAGTAACTCAGCATATTTCTATACACGCAACAATTTTTTTCTCTTCCGGAGATGATCACATAAATCACATTTCCACGAGTAACTAAGAGCCGGGGAAAATAAAAGAGCATCCGAATAAACTCTTGCGCAGTGAGGAAATATTTAGTAGAGTGGTAGCACAGCACACTGCGCTGCAGCATCTCTCACTGAGGCTGACTGGCTGACTGGCTGACTGGCTGACTGACTGTCCGCTGGGTCCTGCGCCTGGGCCTGCCGCAGTGTTGGGGGAACAGCACACACACACACACACCCACACACACACACACATGCACGCAGTGGCTCCCCTGCCGATTGAAGCCCAGCCCAGTCCGGTCCCGCCTGGCCCAGCACTCCCCTAGCGCCGGGGCAGTGAGGCAGGCGGTGAAGGGGCATGCTGGGGGACAGATTGTCATCCTCCTTCCTTCCCCCTGGGAGGCTCACTGTGGCTGTTGGTCCAGCCAAGACCTTGGGAACAGGATCCTTCCTGTTTGTGCTGTAGTCCACCTGAAGTGGTCAACTGTCCTTCCTCTCCACACCCCCAGCCGTTCCACAGGAGGTGACACCAGCGCCACCAGCCTTCTCCCACACACAAACTGCTCCACCTGCATCAATACACACAATTCTGACCATCGTGCTTTGCAGTACCTTTAGGTCAAATTCTGTCAAAATACTATTTTAATAAAGGAAATAGGTGAAAATACTTGATTTTAATCTAATAACTTTAAATATTACTCACTTTCAAACTGTGGGTAAAGCAAAGGTTCCCGGATCAGAAGTAAATTAAGGAGCAGAATATAACATGTCCATCTATCTACGATAATTACAATTAATTCAATTATGTAAACATAAAACATGAAACATAAAACTGCAAAATCTAAGATATCTACAAAATACATCTCCACAAAAATAACTAACTTTACACTATATACTGACTATTTTCTTAATAGTCTTTAATAATTGCCTTGGTGATAGTACCAATGCAATTATTATTACACGGCCTGCATGCTGTGAGGTGTATTTTCGTTCAAGTGCGATTCACGTTTGATTATTTACTGAAATCTAGTAATACAATCCTTTTTTTAATTATCATTAAGTACAATAAATTTCTTCTTAATCCCAACGCTGTCACTTTTCCCCTGTAACAGAAAAATACACAACAGAAAAAACTGATTTGGCCAAATAAATAATACTCAGAGATATCAGTCTCCTCATGAAACCACGTTTGAATTCACTAGATTCAGATTTTTATTGGGATCTGCACCACATTGGACACACTAGTGCATATCTAAATTCCATACCCTTAATATGCCTTTTTTCATTAAAATACATGAATTATTCCCTGAGAAATCAATACAAATGTTAATAAATTCCAAATATCACCAGCAGACAAACAAACGTAGAGGAAAACATAACCTCCTAGGCAGAGATAACAAGACAAACTCCCTACACTTTTGTTTGAATGTCAGTTATTTTTATTAGAAACCTTTGTTCAAATGAAATATTAATAAGATTTAAAGAGTCAGATATATAATTTATAAACGCCTTTACAGGCCAGTGTGTGAAAGGGTTGCCGACCTTAGTGACCTCGTGTGACAGTGTGCAGTTGTTATGAAGGATAACGTTGCACCCGGCGCATTAAGTCATCTCTGACGCGCTTTCACAGTTCAAAGTCTGTGGTTATGGATTGTTACGTGATCTTAATTTTCACAGGAAACACAACGAGGCGGATCCTGCACACAGCACAAACATCCTCCTACATTTTAGAGGCCTGACATTTTTTGAAGGAATATTATTCATGGCTTATTATCATTACTATAGATTTCAGTTTGTATGTGTTGGTGTAAAAGACATTGGAAACGAATCGGACACGTGCCGACGCCCACATAGATAATGGAATTCCACATCTCATCGTGTCTCACATATTATGGAAACAAAAAGCCCAGTAAGGGATGACTGGCCACCCTACTTTCTCCTCCCCTCGCCTTCCATTTGTCTAACTTTCCTGGGACACCACTGGGGCGCGGTGATTTCTGGGACAGTGACCAAGTGCTCCTGTCTAAGCTGGGGGACGTGGGTAATGTGGACAAAGTAGTTGACAGTTTGCCGCTTCCCCATGGTTGAGAGACAGAGCTGTGAGGGCCAGAATAATGGACACAGAGTCAGGACAGCGCTTGATGTCAGAGCTCTTTGTGTCAGGCCCTGTGTGACAAAAAAACAAATCCCCATCGACCGCCGTTTGGTGGTGTGTGCCCTCCGCCTCCGGGAGCAGCTCACTGATGAAACCCCAGGAAGTGAATCCTCATTTGGTCCACTGTTTCTTGCGCCTCGTCCAGTCGGAGATGGCGTCCTCGCTCGCTGCCCCTCTGGTCGTCCTGCCCCTCCCTCTCCTCCTGTAGCACAGTGAATTTGATTGATCCGTAGCGAGGGGGGAGAGGGACCTGACATTTCTCGGCAATGTGTAAAAAAATATTGTGTTTGCTCTGAGAAAAAAAAGAGGCGAGCTAAGTTTACGCACAAAGCACACAAATAGAAAAACACTATATTTGAGGCTGAGAACGTAATGATGAATAGCAGCTATTTTGGATACTTCTACCCGTGCTTGTGTAGGTGTGTTTGCGCGTGCGTGTGTGTTAATCAGCTGGATGCTGCCATGGCTCGCCACCTGGCACTTTTGTTGACAGCCACTGGGAATTATCAGTGTTTCATTTTGACTGGATTTGATGTCTTAAAACGGGGATGTAGAAGGACTATGTGAGTAAAGCCCCGGCACCAGGCCCCATCCAATAGTGTCCTCTGAGCTCTCGGTCCCAAAAACCAACTGAGAGATTCGCTCGTCTGACTGGAATCAGTCCCAGAAATTCGACATCGCCCCCCCCCCCCCCCCCCTTTACACTCTCTCTCTCTCTCTCTCTCTCTCTCTCTCTCTCTCTCTCTCTCTCTCTCTCTCTCTGTCTTTGCCATTGTAAAATTTTCTCTCGCCACCTCCTCTATTAGATCTTAAGTGGTTGTGTCACAAACAGGGCCGTACATGATAACGCGTTGTTCAGACACACATCGCTATTTGGGCATCAGAACAGGAAAAAGCGTGGAGATGACACATGCGTCGTCTCTCGGGAAGGACTCACTACTTTTCCCAGTAACTGTAAAAAGATCCCCCTTCTCTGAATATGAAGTGGGGTCACGGTGTTACATCAGACAAGTTGTCAGCTTTTTGTTTATTCAATGAATCCCTAATCCCCAATGTGCCACAAACACTTTATGACAACCACTACGTGCAGATGTCTGCTACAACACACGGGAAGGTTTGGCGGCTGAAAGCGTGGGCTTGCTTTGCTTCACTGGAATGGCTTTTGAACAAAGTGTAGCTTCACTATAGAGGTGGCAGATGAGTGATAGCAAATAGCACTTTTCTGATGAGATAAGGTCCTGGACATGGATAAGAGTTTGGCTTCCTAAATAGAAGAGGTGTACTCTGCTGTCAGGCAGCGATAAGCAACACTGAACTGCTTCCAGGACCTCGGACACGAAACAGCGATTTATTCCCAAACCACGGCTCCTGAAAGGTTTCAGGAGGTTGAATAACAAAAAAACAATGGAATTACTAATGTCCATTGGCGAGGCATTATTTTAATGAGAGCTTTGGGCAAAGCAATCCAATGTCAAATTCTATAATAAATAAGTAAGTAGAAAGGTAATTATGTGAATAAAACTCTTTACTTCATTTATTAGTTATTAGTTTATTTTTTTTCAAAATAGGGTTTATAGAGTATTTCACAATATTAAAAAAAGGTCAGTCTAAGGATGGAGATAATTCGCTTTGCTCTAAAAAAACTACAATGGAATTATTATTAATATAACACTTTAAATGTCAATAACTCGTTGTGTCGTGGTTTGTGTGTGACAGAATGTCAGACATCTTTATGGTTGAATTCCATCATAACAGTGAAATTGCAAACTACCGCATATGAAAGGAGATTTTACTGGTTTTAAATATGAATATATTTTATTTACTGGGACACTTTGGCCATTGGTGTATTTGAAGTAGGAATCCAGAAATCACATTTTCCCTCTGCATTCACCTCAAACAAAGAGAAAACAGTATCCGTTAAAAAAAGAAAGAACTCAACTGTAGTAATTCTTTACACATTTTGATTAACCTTGTAGCATTTTGAAAAATAGAGACAACATTTTCAGCCATATGTATTATACAGTCTAAAGGGAAACAATGTCATCGGAGAAATTAATGACCTGCTCTCTGTAATTCATTGCTAATTTTTCCGAATCCAAAAATTGCACAAATAAAAAGAAAAGCTCCTTGGAGATTTTGAAAGCTGTACGTCGCTGTGCACAGAAAAACCTGTTCCCAGCTTTAAGGATCTTATTTGAACAGAAGTATTTACTCTGGAAAAGGCTGCTATAAATGAACATAGAGGAAGTGGTGCACAAAGAGTAGTTCAGACTGGCTTAGAGGAAACTGAGACCTGCGTGTGAGGGGGATTTCTTTTTTTTGCGGTTACCTATTCAGTAAAAGGAAAAAAGAAAAACTAATTATATGGAGCTGTTTAAAATGTCTCTATTAACTTCACATAAATCTATTCATTGAACTTGACAGGCAAGGATTATTTAAAAAAAAAAAGTTTTTGAGTACTGTAACTCAAGAGTTGAGTTTATAACTTAGTAGTAAATGTGGCTATGAAACATTTAGCTGCCATCCCCTATAGCTGTACTCCAAATGAGGTTGTTTTGTTCCATATAGGAGACATTTAAAGGAGATGGAAAGGGGGTAGGGACAGAACTCCCAGAGAGGGACAGGCCTTAAGATGGAGGTCTTCCTCCCAGGACGTGACAGGCTGTTGGCTGGAGGATGCTCAGGAAGGCCTTGGCAGACCAACAAAGACAGCCCTTCAGCTGCAGGGTGTAGTTTTTCAGGCCCCAGCATCCCCTTTGGCAGCAGCACAGAGAGTGCTGGCGTGCACAGGCCCCCGGCCCGAGAGACAGGGAAGTAAGGCCCGTTCTTTTATTTACTCAGGCTGCTGCTGAGGCCTGGGCATTTCTTGTCTGGGTGAAGGAGGAAAAAAACAAGTCTCTCGCTTGCTTTCCTCTTGTGGTCTCCCGAGGAAGATTGCTCTTTCATGTACAGTTATTCACACACTTGTTTCGGCCATTGCGCTTGAATCTGTATATGTGTGTACATGCACACGTGTACTCATATACATGTGTATGCGTGTATGTGTGTGTGTGTGACTTGTGAGACAACTGTCATGTACAGTTTTAATGCAGAATGCCCTTAAACAGATGTTTTAATACAGTGGGACAAAGGGCATAATGATGTGTTCAAAAGAAGCAGCACTGTGGATTTTTGCTTGGAAGTCAGGCTGATATGATGATATCTTGATTTCAAGTCATGTGCAAGCCAAATTAATTGTATTATTACGCTGTAGTATAATATATATAATATAAATATCATGGCATTATTTTATCATATAGCAGCTTCTGTAATATTTCACAAAGCTAATACCAACACAGCTATTTGCCTGTCCAAACATCTATTCTGCCAGTTGAGCGATGTTTGCGACTCCCACATGTCCCCTACAGATACAACTTTATGCATGTGTGGTATTGGAGTAAAGGCGCTAAATAAATAATATACATCATGTAAGCAACAACAAAACAAAACATGGGATGAGGTTGTCCTGACAGCTTAGTTATGTCTCAAGGCAAAGACGTCCTCATTTAAGACCGTAGAATTTCATTTAGCCTTGTATAGAGGCCCATTTATTTGTGTGTTTTATACGATTGTCTCAAAGCCAATATGTATGACTGTAAGGCATCGGCTGGGGTCATTCTTCTTGCACTGTGTTCTTCTCCTATACCCTGGGAGGCAGCATGAGAGAGGGCAGATCCGCCCCCATCTGTGGAGGAGGGCATAACACTGAGTCACCCATCCTCCCTCAAACCAGAGAGGGAGAGATAGAGAGAGAAAACACTGAGACATGTATGAGAGATGAAGCAAGTAAATCAGGCAAGGTTTGCTCCTTGAGTGAGATGTGTGTGCAGAGTGGGCGCCTTGCCAGGGGTGGGAGGTTTCCGGGAGGGCCGCGGTGTGGAGGTGGTCTCTCAATGTGCCGCTTTCAGCAGTTTGGAGGGGCAAGGGAATGGCCTCCGACCCCATCTGTTTCCTGAAGATAGGCCCTGATGGGGGTAAGTGCTCCGAGAGGGCATGATATCCTGACAAAGGGCAGATCTCCCAGCAAAAACAACAGAGCGAGTGAGAGACTTAGATTTGTCAGCTGAAGGAGAGCACAGAGGTTGGATCCTGGAAAGAGCTCGTGCTTTTCCTTCGTCCCTCTCATAAATCTTAGCAGTTTCCTCTTGTTTTTCCCATTCCAAGTTTTGGCCTTTTGACTCAGTTTTTTTTTCTGAAGGGGTTGAGATTACGTTGTTCTATTTAGGTAAGGAAGTCCACAGCACTTAGAATTCGCCAGCGGAAGAAGTGGTCTGTAACCTCTTGAACTGGTGGAAAGTGGTGCTCTGGGTTTTCCATTCATATCATTGTACAGTGAACCAATGGAATGGAATGTTGGCAACATAATGTTTTGAATAGGGACACATTAGAGTATTTGTAAAAACCAATGGGCTGTAGGGGCGAAAGCTGTATTGTCAGTTGACTGGTGTTCCCTGGTCATTCTCTGCACCTGTTTGTCCTTGAGTGAGATTGTTAGCCACTTGGTTTTCTCCCCCTATCCGTTTCCCCTACCAACGCTCAACAACCACACACAAACACACACACATACACACATATGTATCAGCATATGGCACATCCATCTATCCAGTATCAGTTGCCTCACGGCTTATAAGACTTAACACGTTGACGAATATGATAACGAATATTCTATAATACAATATCTATTGACGGATGTTCCGAAAGGCCCATGTTTCACAAAATCATCTGTTTTGCAATAAAGGGTTTCTAAAGGCTATGTGGTCTAAATTGCACATTTAATCTTCTCTTTCACTCTATCTGTTTTCTCCTGTCTTAAGGTCATTTCAAGGACTCTTGTTTTTCACAAATATTCCAGTCGTGGTGCGGGAATAATAGAAATGTTCTAATTTACCTCATGCCAGGCTTACAATCTAAAGTACAGTCATTGTCTTGTGTCGGCTTTAAATGTCAGAGAGATTGTATTTTGAGTCACAGTGGGCTAAGCCATTACATGGCCACATACAAGGTTAATTGTAGTAAAAGTATTTCCACTTAGTCTCTCCTCTAATTATACATAAAATTGCATATTTAAATGTAACTTTTCAGATAACACTAAAGGCGAGGTATTGTTCACACTGAAGAAAAATGGACTAAGTTGCACAGAACTCTGAATTCATACACCACAACCATATAATTAATATGACAAATAACACCACGGTGGCCCACCTTTTTATTTCAAAGAGTGAGACCGATGAGTTGCTAATACAGTCTTATAAAACATTTCTCTTACACACTCTTCTTCTCTTTTTTGTCCCTGTTTCTTCTCCAGACGGTATTGATCTTGAGGATGACCCATCGTGTTCTTGGCCAGCATCATCTCCCTCCAGTAAGGATCAGACTTCTCCAGGACATTGCGAAGACTATGATTTTGGCGAGGATGAAGGGGGCCCTGGTCTGCCATACCCGTGCCAGTTCTGTGACAAGTCCTTCAGTCGCCTAAGTTTCCTCAAACGTCACGAGCAGAGTCACGGTGATAAACTCCCTTTCAGTTGTACCTTTTGCAGCCGACTGTTCAAGCACAAGCGCAGCCGGGATCGACACGTGAAGCTACATACCGGCGATAAGAAGTATCACTGTGGTGAGTGTGACTCTGCCTTCTCCCGCAGTGATCACCTCAAAATCCACATGAAAACTCACGCCTCCAACAAACCCCACAAGTGCCCCGTGTGCCGCCGAGGCTTCCTTTCCTCCAGTTCTCTTCATGGACACATGCAAGTACACGAAAGGGGCAAAGACGGCAGCAGCTCCAGCCTTTCTAGAGCTGATGATTGGAAATTGAAAGAAACACGCAAATGCGGCCGTTGTGAGGAGGGCTTTGATGTCCCAGAGGAGCTCCAGAGGCACATCGCTGAGTGCCACCCAGAGTGTTCGCCATCAGAGGATGGAGGCCTAGGTGCCACCCTGCAGTGCATCTACTGCCATGAGCCGTTCAGTGATGAGGGCACCTTGCTGACACACATCGACCAGGCCCATAGTAGAGACAGAAAGGGCCACACCTGTGCTATTTGCTCCGACCACTTTCTGTCTGTTGAGGACCTCTATGCTCACATGGACATTCACCAGCTCCCTGAGTCAAGTAACCATAGCAACAGCCCTTCCTTGCTAACGGTGGGTTACACCTCTGTTTCGAGCACAACTCCTGACTCTAACCTCTCCGTCGACAGCTCCACAATGGTGGAGACCGCCCCGCCAGTGCCCAAGACAAGGGGCAGGAGAAAGAGGGCAGCTCAAAATACAGACATACGAGGACGTTCCTCCAAACAGCCGAAAGTCTCCTACAGTTGCATGTACTGCAATAGGCAAGTATTCTCCAGTTTGGCTGTGCTTCAAATTCACCTGCGAACCATGCACCTGGACAAGCCAGAACAGGCTCATACCTGCCAGTATTGTTTGGAAGTTCTGCCTTCTTTACTAAATCTAAATGAACATCTCAAGCAGGTCCACAATGCAGAAGATCATGCTAGTCTGTTAGTCAGCTTACCTGATGCCCTTCTTCAGTGCAACTTCTGCCCCGAGGTGTTGAGTGACCTCAACGGACTCCAGGAACACATCCGCTGCTCTCATGGCTTTCCTAGTCCTGTGGCAAAAGAGAGCAATGCCTTCTTTTGCCCCCAATGCTTCATGGGGTTCTTGACGGAGACTACCTTGGAGGAACATGTTCGTCAGACTCACTGTGATGGGGGAAGCCTGCGTTTTGACTCCCCCATGATTGTAACTCCCAAGGAGCCTATAGTAGAAGTGTACTCCTGTTCTTACTGCACCAATTCCCCCATATTCAACAGTGTTCTGAAGCTCAACAAGCACATCAAGGAGAATCACAAGAACATTCCACTTGCACTGAACTACATCAACAATGGAAAGAAATCTCTGCGCACTCTCAGCCCTTCTTCTCCAATATCTGTGGAAGCTACCATGTTTAAACAAGGCAGCTCACGTACTTCCAGTGAGTTCATATGTAACCAGTGTGGAGCTAAGTATACCAACTTAGACCTTTTCCAGACTCACCTGAAAACTCACCTGGATGGAATGCAGCCTCAGCTGACCTGCCCACAGTGCAACAAAGAGTTCCCCAACCAAGAGTCCCTGCTAAAGCATGTGACAATTCACTTCACTATTACCTCCACGTATTACATCTGTGAGAGCTGTGACAAGCAATTCACCTCAGTGGATGACCTGCAGAAGCACCTACTTGACATGCATACCTTTGTGTTCTTTCGTTGCACTCTGTGCCAAGAGGTCTTTGACTCTAAGGTGTCTACCCAGCTCCACCTGGCTGTAAAGCACAGCAACGAAAAGAAGGTGTATCGTTGCACCTCCTGCAACTGGGACTTCAGGCATGAGACCGAACTACAGTTACATGTAAAACACAGCCATCTGGAAAACCAGGGCCGTGCGCATCGCTGTATTTTTTGTGGAGAATCCTTTGGCACAGAGGTGGAGCTGCAGTGCCACATCACCACGCACAGCAAGAAGTATAACTGTCGCTTCTGCAGTAAGGCCTTCCATGCCATTGTCCTGCTGGAGAAGCATTTGAGAGAGAAACACTGTGTGTTTGAGGGAAAGATGCAGAATTGTGGTGCTAATGGCTCTGCTATAAGTAATGTGGATGGCCAACCTAAAGAGGATCCTGAACTACATGGTCTCTTAAATAACAACCATGGCCCAGGGACAGTAGTAGGATCTGTTGTGGAGTCCCACAACAGCCGTGATGTAAGTGAGGAAGAGGTGGAAACTGCAGATCCCATGTTTGGGTGTGACATCTGTGGGGCGTCTTACACCATGGATTCACTCCTCACTAACCACCAGTTGAGAGACCACAATATTCGCCCTGGTGAGAGTGCCATGGTAAAGAGGAAAGCTGACATGATCAAGGGCAACCATAAGTGCAATGTCTGCTCCCGCACCTTCTTCTCTGAGGCTGGGTTGAGGGAACATATGCAGACCCACCTTGGGCCTGTCAAACACTACATGTGTCCCATCTGTGGGGAGCGCTTCCCTTCCTTACTCACCCTGACTGAGCACAAGGTCACTCATAGCAAGAGTCTGGACACAGGAAGCTGCCGCATTTGTAAGATGCCACTGCATAGTGAGGAGGACTTCCTGGAACATTGCCAGATGCACCCTGACCTAAGGAACTCCCTGACAGGTTTCCGCTGTGTGGTTTGCATGCAGACAGTCACCTCCACATTGGAGCTCAAGATCCATGGTACATTTCACATGCAAAAAACTGGCACCATGACCCCCAACCAAACCATGGTCCGAAACAGTGGCGCCCTTCACAGCCAGCAGATGCACCTTCCCCAGAAACTTTTCAAGTGTGCTTCTTGTCTGAAAGATTTCCGGTCCAAACTAGACCTTGTGAAGCTGGACATAAACGGCCTGCCTTATGGACTCTGTGTGTCGTGTGTGGCCGCAGCTGGTTCTAAAAGCTCCAGCCCAACAGTGAATGGAGGAAGGCAACAACAGCAAGGTGGGGCCTCCACTCCAGCACCAACTACAGGTGCATGGGTCCAGAGAGAGAGTCTCAGCCCTGGTGACGGGAAAGGCAAAACTGTCTCCTCATCATCTTCATCCTCCTCCACATCCTCATTGTCTGCTGCCAAGACAAGATGCTCCAGCTGTAATGTGAAGTTTGAGTCAGAAGCAGAGTTGCAAAACCACGTCCAGACAGTGCATCGAGAACAAGCAGGGGACAGCAACAGCGGGCAGCTCAAGACCCCCCAGGTGTCCCCCATGCCTCGAGCCAGTCCCTCACAAACTGAAGAGGTATTGTTAATACGTGTTGTATTGAATACGTTTGAATAGCTTATAAGATCATGCTGAGGTTCTCAAATACTTTTGTATTGTTATGTTAAATTTGGTTAAACTAAAACCATGTTATCTTTTATTTAGAGTTGATAATCCCTTTGCTCTCTGTCTTATTTACAGAAGAAGACATACCAGTGCATCAAATGTCAGATGGTGTTCTACAGCGAATGGGACATCCAAGTTCATGTGGCCAACCACATGCTGGGTAGGAGAGAACTCTTTTTGTCTCACTCATTATTGTCTTTGTTGTGCTCCTGCAACAAAGTCATAAAACACAGTGCCTCTGTAGAATGTTTGTAAATGTGTTTTTATACATTTCCCAAAGTATTTCTACTATAGCGTAAATTTGATCAATGCTAGAGGGAAAGATTTTGTGTTATCGACATCGATGTTACATGCGAATAATAAAAAAAAAAAAACTTCCTAAATTCACCAAAACTATTTGATTATTTTCAATCAATTTCAGTCTATTTATACTTAAAAAATGAATCACCTGATATATGTAATGAAATATTTGACCCTGTCTCATTCAGGCTTACTTTCTGGATCACATCACCAAATAGGTGGAATTATTTTAATATTTTGACCATCAACTGCATCCCCATTGTTGTGAATTTATAAACCATCCTCCTCATTTCCCCATGCATGTGAATGGTACTGTATACAATAGTACGTGTGCATGTTTGTGGAGCAGAATCTCTCCACTTCAAACCACTTTGTCATGACAGTAGTTTGAAGCAGTGGAAACATACCGTACAGATATTGAAACAACAAAACCGATTTTCTTCAAACTGGTAAATTTACGAATCATTTTCCATAGGTTTCAGAAAAACTTCCCATTGCAGTTTTTTTTTTTTTTCCTTATTTTTTTGCTTGGTTATTGTGCCTTTATTGTTTCACTGAAGTACAGAGCTCAGATTACTGAGATCTTTAGGAACATGCTCTCATGCTTTCAGCATCTAATGACTTCAAATCAACTGAAAAAATGGATGTTGGATTTTACTACTTGGTGTATGACTAAATTATTCAAAATTTCCTTTCACAAGATTCTTAAAACAAAGAGTGCTGGTATATCACTAACCTCCACATTTTCAAAATGTCTTTACTTTCTGTTGTCATTTGTATGCAGGCAGAATAATTTGTAGGGAACAGACAATCGGAAAACAGGTTTTCTTGCCTGCAGTAAGTAGGCGTCTGAATTCCGGTCTCACGTTCCGATTATTCATTCATTTATTCAGCTCGTTTGGTGGCTCTTTCATTACACTGCATTATCTGTTGTCGTCAGTGGGGGAGAGACTCATTGATCTGGAACCAAACCGCCTCTCTGTTTGGGACACGCTTCTAGGCGCAGGTGAATTTAAACACGGTGGGCAATTCTATCAGGACCGGTAGGCAATTCTATCAGGGACCCACTGTTTGTGCATAAACAATCAGAAGCATGTGATTTGTGATTTTGATGCTGCAGTGTATTTGCAGAGGAGAGAGACGAGATGAGAGTGTGTAGGTGTGTATTTGGTATTCATCTTTGCGATCTGCTCACCCACTATTCTACTGGGGGTGCCTAATACAGTACCATGCCAGCATTAGTCCTTTCTCTCACGAAGCCAGGCACGGAGCACACTGGGAGGGTAGAAAACAGACCCCCCTACTGGTTATTTTATGTCTTTCAATGGCACAAGCGCACAGTTCCCCCATAATAGTGGAATTCAGACAGCTTAAGATAACAGGAGGATAGGTGATTGGGTTATTGTTTGATGTTTTACTTCTCTGATATGCCATCGCTTTGTATTCAACACGATCAGGGTTTTCATCAGACTCCTCAAAAGGGTTTCTGTTTGCTGCATTTGTTGATCTGTAAAATATGGAGAAGGCAAAACACGCCTTAATGAAAACGCAGTCGAGAAATGAAGTCGTCAAAACTCGACGGAGTTTTTCTTTTAAACAAAGAAAATGGAACCGAACAGAAGAAATAAAAAGAAAAGAAAATGCGTTTTTTCTGAAAGGCTGTAAAGAAAAGGCAGGCATCATGTTTTGTAATCGAGTGGTTTTGTATGGCTTCTGATGAATCCGTCTTTAATGTAGGACGGGGTTGAATTCAATCCAGACAGTAATAACCGCAAAGCCAATTTGGGCCAAAAACATAGAAAAAAAAAAATCCTAATTTGGAAAAAGGTCTAAATACCGTCTCTACTGAAAAAAGGGACACTTTCTCCTTTTAATGGCCATCTGCACAGGAGAGGGGAAACAGGGGGCTGGGGTCATCTCCGCTCAGCTGTCAGCGTTATTAGCGTAGGTAATGGAGCAGACGCTGGATTCATAGGGGTGTTGTTTTCATCCATGCCCCGCTCCATGGTGTCAGTTCACACTGATAACTCTATATATAGTGGTGTGCCATGACATAACCATAGTCCTAAGTGTATGGAACAACAAAACCTGAGCCTGTCTCACCCAGACAAGTCCATATTAGCTGCCTTTGTAATACAATCGTCTCCCTAAACTGCAGGGCACTCAGCATTCACCCTCGTCTTCCTCCCGTTGGGCCAAAGTGCTCGTGGCGGCATCTTCTGTACGACTGCCAGCACATTTTGATGCATGGACATTACACTCAGTTGATGACGTCCTAGTTCAGACATAAAGCGCGGCTCTGGTGCCCAGCTACTCGACATTTACTGTGATAATGGAGGTAAATGACAGGGAAGGAGGTGGCCATGGATGCAGAAGGGTTTGTAGCCGGCCAGCCCCAGCCCCAGCCTGTGAACGGCCCCACGTGTCTTAAGATGGAGGCCGCAGCCTGCTAGGGCCCAGATGGATCAGTACACATTTGCTGTACAGCTGGTCGCTCTGTTTGGGGACCTGGTGCGATACTCCTATGGAGAAAAAAATGATATCGCCACCATCCAAGGAGCAATTTAATAGCAGGCCAGAAGACAGCTGGCCACTCTTTAGTTTAGAGTTTTTTTGGCATGGCACACTTACAGAATTGAGGGTGTCCGATTTTTCTCCAGGGATACACAGATTTATACAGCTTTCAGCTGCTGCAGTCACTATCAAAGCTTTTACTGCTATTTTTCTTTGAGATTAGAAAACAAATCTGTCCATCAGCTTGTTTTGCCATCTTGATCTATAGTAACTGCCTCGGAAAAAAAGGATTTAAAATCCCCGCTCTTTCACAAAGTTGTCTGTTGTTTTGAGAGGATCTTTGAAGGTCTTTCATTGACACAAAAGCCTGTTTGGGTTTATCAGCGTGCTGTCGTGCCACCCCATTGCTTCACTTTGACCCCACTGTAAACTATGACATTTGGAGCCCCACGGGGGGGCAAGTTTGGCCTATTTATCGCACTGTTTCAAATGTCTCCATGTGGATTTTCAGAGCTCTGACATGTTTTGAAACATGGGCTCTGTCTTAAAGGCTTTTAAAGGTGGAAAGGGTTTTTTGCTTTTCTGTTATATGTGCTTTCAATCCAAATTCTCATCTCACTCCCGTCCATTCCAAGCAGCTGCTGCCAAGGTGGCAGTGCTCGGAAGGACAACTGTAAACAAGCAAACCAAACCACATCCCAAAAAAGTGTTTTTGGGGTCACCTCTATGGATTTTGTTGGGCTGGTGACAACACCGAGCTCGAAGCCAAGTCAGGGAGGAGCCTTCTCTCACAGAGAGGAGCCGGTGGCCTGGTCGGCCCAGGCAGAGGGGGGCACTGGAGGGGTGGAAGGGTTCGGGGGCGGAGAGGGAAAGGCACATTTGCTGTACAGCTGGCCGCTCTGTGTGAAGCAGGCACTGTGGGCCGTTACAGAGCTGGAGAGGAGAGCGAGTGAGAGGCCTTTAGCTCTCCCAGACTTTCTCCTCCTCCTCTCCGCCTCTCTGTCCCCCCCTCCACTGCCCACTATCTCTGCATTTTCACTACCGAGCGCTCAAATGTTCATATGAAGCAGGCTCCAAAAGACATATTCTGTTGACTGTTTGTGGGGGGACAGACGGGAGGCACACAGCAACACTATTTGAAGCAGAACGCCTTGTTTTGTTTCTTGCTAAGGGCCGCAAATTATCCTTGACACATGTCCTCTTGTCTTTGGCCCCAAGAGCAACTTGGCCAGTGTATGTTGATTACATGGTCTCCATCACCGTCTCTGCCCTGGTGGCAACACATTCACTACTCCATTAAGCATTTTTTCCTCTTGTGCACAAACAGAATATGGTATTTTTATTCTTTGTTTCGTTTCCTTTAATCCTCTTTGATTAGGTGTGTGTGATGGTGTTCCCTCAGTTTCTGGGAGTCTTTCATAGAGCACATACACATGTAATCTGCTAACAAACATGGCCAAACACTCATTTGACTCCTGGGGGGGGGAGCTGGATCAGAGTCAGAACTCAATAGACAACACGGAACAGGAACAGGATCAATCTTATGAAATAAATAAGAGAACAGGCTTGGACCAGCCAGTGGAAACAAAGGAAACCATGCGTGCCATATACTGAGTGTGATATCTGCCTGCTTTTATTAATTGGTGATTAATAACACCTTTCTGTTCGTTAGCGCAGTCACCTCCCGTGCAGCCAAGTGTGTTGCTGCTAATATGCAATTATGCGCACCTTACTGCTCGTTACATTATACCTCTCCCTGACTAATGTGGCGTCCATGAGGAGAATAGAAAACAGAGTGAGCTGCAAAAAAGACCTATCAATAAGACTCTCACATTCACTGTGTTAGCTACCTGTCTGGACTGGGGTAGGGAAAAAAAAACAAAGTTTCTTATAAATTCCTCAATGTAACCAGGAGACTGCATTAAAAGTTTTACAGCATTGCAGAGACTGTTTTGCTCGTCCTGGTGTTTTTGTTGTAAAGCAGGGGTAATTGACATCACCATGGGGATGCTCTGTTGCTAGGCCAGACAAGCCCGGTCTGATGTGGTCCTTATCTATTGATTTTCCTGACATTTCCCCACACCTCACAGACTAGGCCAACATGTGAGAAAATATCTGATGCTCTCAGTTCATACAGCCTGTTTGTACAAACTCCGAGTGAGCACTCGCTGCCCCTCACCGCATTGCAATTGGCAGGTCGGTGTCGCCATAGTGAAACTGGGAAAATTCCTTTCAGTGACCGGCTGAGCTTAGTTACAAGCAATATGGAATTGTATAAATGCTATTTTATCTAATTTGAAGCAGCGTAGGATTCACTGGTGCACTTTTTGGAATTCTCCCATGCAAGTCTAGTTGGGACCTGGGGGCGATCTGAATAAAGGTAGGCTCTTCCTGTGCATGTGGCTATGTTTTATTGATATACAGGAGGGATGTCTCCTTTAGAGTGTTAATGCCAACCCTTGTTCTGAAGTGAAGCCCATAAATACTGAATGATCAGAATTAACCTCTGCATTACTCCACCTCCCCATGGTCTCTGAGATGTCACCAAGGCCGTGGGTGCATGCGCACCCCTGGTCTGATGGGGTTGCTTAGCAGTCTGACTGGAGGGGGGCTTATGGGAGAAGTGCAAACAGACAGTCCTGCCTTACTAAAGGTCAGAGCTGCAACCTACACCTCTCAAATCCCAGTCGGGCCCTGATGGGACCAGGGTTCCAAGCGTGCCTAGAGATGCTTGTAGTAAGAGAGAATTACAGTGGCATGCTACTGCAGAACTGTGTGGCTTTTAGAGGTTGTCAGCACCAATAGCAGTGTGAGAGATCGGATCTAACTTTGTGTAGTGGCTCTTACTTGGTGTGTTTTTGGAATGACGGGCACGCTGGGACACCAGTGGCTATCATATGCTACTGGATAGGGAAGAGTTTCAATGTTGTGTGTGTAGAAAGGCTTGTGTTAGAACACGAGCAGACTCCAGTTACCACAAAAAAGTTTTAGCTCTCTTCACGGAGCACTACGGTGGTTTTCCAAAGTACCATGTAACGAATGACTATCCTCATCGAACTTTGGCTGTGGCAGACAGGGGAGGAGAGGGGAGGGGGGATAGGGTCCTGAAAGGCCCCCCAGCGTCAAAGCCTTAATAATCATGTGAGCAGCGCTGGACTTCATTACCCTCCTGTTCGACAGGCCGAGTGCCAGCCTGGATTGCTGGCTGGCTGTGGCAAGGTCAACGGCGGAGGAAAAACCAGTTACTGTGTTACTCTGGAGCGGAATGGAGAGGGGCGGCCATCTGTCAGCTCAGGCCTGCCATACCCGCAGAGCAAATGGACACGGGCGGCCAGAGGAGAGGCCACAGACACCCATAGAGCTAAACCCAGTGAGCATAACACCGAGGCATGGACACGGATCCAGCCAAAGAGATGGGCCTTGGTACCACTAAAACACATATACACACACACACACACACACATAGCGAAGAGTATACGGCAATCTCAAAGTAAATTTGGCAGCAGGTTGTGTGTGTTTATGCATGTTTTGTTTTTAGTGTCAGTGCGCTATTGGGCCCCCACTGTTTTAAGTCCAGATGGCAAACCATTTGATAAAAAGTTGATAAAAGTTTTGCCTGGCTTGCCAACAGTAAATGTTTTAATCATAGTGTTCCTTTATGAAGACAAGCTCCTTGTGACTCAACGTGCAGAAAATGTGATCTTTGCCTTTAGCCCATATTGTCACGGCGAGTCAAGGATCTGGTGGAAGCAACATGTTTTCCTCCCGGAGAACAACACAAACAACGGCAGGCATTTCGCAGTATGCTCAGGTGTCTTGCTCTTTCATATCCTTACTCTAGTTTTAGTGTTTCACCTTGCTGGCTGTTTGTCTGCGCCTGAGTCGCACCAGCCCTCTCTGTGAGGACCTTTACGATGCCCTCTGGCCAAAATGGAAGAACCCCGTGGAATGTTCCAAAGCTCTCTAATAGGTTTCAGGTGCTGCGGGCCGCCGGCCAGCCCCCCGCCATCACCTCACTCTGTGTCTTGTGTGATAGGACTCCCTGCTCCACAGTCAAAGCGCCGCCATTTCTCCTCTAAAAGACAGAGTGCAGGTCTTCGAAATGGATCCTCGTCGTTGGCTGTAAAGTCTTTGCTCGTCTTAAAACTACAAAACTACTCAGTGATTTTATTTGGACTCTTTATGGCAATCAATCGTCGAGAAAACTAGTTTATATCCAATTATTGCTGTTTGTGTTTGGAGCCTGCTAATTACACAAAGCAACAGTAAACTGTGACATCAGCACTTCCCAAAGAATCCTTTTTACATACCTATCAAAGACTGTATATGCTGAATGCACTTTGGAAGGCATGTGGACGCGAGGCCAAAACACAGGGGAGAACATTTGTTTCGTTTAATATCCGAATTAATGTGGTCAGAGTGTTAATTAATAGGAAATTTAACAGGTCAACTATAATGTCCCAGTTTCTCTCAAGTTCAGGCTGAAACGTCTCTTCCCATTCCACAACTCAGCACAAACAGAGCTCTTCCTTGTTTTCCCTCCTCCGCCTGGAGTACCGACCCCCTGGCTTTAGCGTCAACACGCTCCGGAAAACAGGGAGATGGTCCTGGGCGCTTCCACTCCCCCCCGCCACAGCCCCCTCACATTAATGGAAATCACACAGGAACTCCCTGGATGAAAGCTTTATTAGTTATTAAGGTTTAATGTTGATATCAGTGCTTATATGTTTACTGGAGTGCACGGTACTGCTGATGTGGAATTGTCAGAGAGGTGCAGATTTAGTGAGGAATTAGTGTACACCCAGGATTTAATTAAGGGGATCTATTTCCATCTTGTTAGAAAAAGATAATGTGAGTGCTGCATGCATCGTAGGTTACCATATTAAATGTTGCTTCCTGTAACAGCATTATATCCACTACAGTAGAGCTCGCAGATTGCAATATGGAAATAACATCCTACTTTATTTAGCTGTAAGAATTGCTATCAAATGTAGATTCAAGCACACAAGCTCTCGCAGTACATATGTATTTTTCTCTTTTATAATTCGAGAACTCATTAGTAAGAAGAAAAAAAACCAAGCGACAGTCATTAGTAGGTAAAATGGTCACACTTCCACTCTTTTCATATGTCTTGTTCCATTTCCAGCGTGACGGTGGAGTGTGAACAATGAAGCGACGTGGCCTCTTTGTCTCTCCATTTGTCCCACCTCCGCCTAGAGACGCAAACCTTAAGCCACTCACTCTCTGATTAATCTTTAACATTTATAATTACTAATTAAGTTAGTAAGAGACTTTTAATGTAGTCCTCCTTCAATGGGGAGCGGAGAGGACAACAGATCATTAGCTTCAATAATGAACGCGGATGAGACAGATAATGGCCTGTGATAGGTGAATACTGACAGTTATATTAAATGAGGCGAGTATATGGGAAACGCTGTAGCACTTTGCGGATCCAGAGGCACGGGGAGACAAGGTTAGTGGAGAACTCGGCTAACTCCAGAACGGCCTAAAAGCACGAACAAATCAGAGAGAGGGAGACTGTACTAATTAATACATATTACTGTGGTGCAGACAAGTCTATATTAGCATATGTATCATAGGATGTATATCTGTGGTGGTAACTGTGTCAACCCCAAGTACAGATTTTATTTATTCATTCACACTGGTTTCATTGAGTTTTTTGGTCTTCCTAATGTCTTATCTCTTATCTTGTGTATCCCATTATCCCATTATTACATTAGTGTCTGCATTATCCGGGTGGCTGTAAGTTTCTGCCCATTAAAGGAGTCATTTCGTCTTCTTCTTATTTTTTGTACCTTAACGACGACGACGACGCTACCCTGGCACATTCCGCGAGCCTTCCCACTTTGGGGGAAGGTGCTTATGCCATAATGATTATTATCATTAAGAAGATATTAATGTGCTTAGTGTTTGCGACCCAGCTGCTCATCATGGCCTGAGTTCCCTGCCGGGGGAGGGAAGCGAGCCGCTGCCAAAACGGACAGTGTGCGTCGGCGCCACCGCCCACCTGTCCAGAGGTTTCAGGGTCAGTGGAGGTCACACCTACCTGCCTCCGTGCCCTCTGCCGAGGTGGAGGAGGAGCAGGAAATTGGAGGAGATGAATGTGGGCTGAAGTTATAAAAGCACGACTTGTTCGAATTCAAGGGATTGGAAGCATCTCCCTCTAATGTCGGAGTAGTTTATAATAATTATAGTTATGTTAGCGTGTGGTGAGGGGATATATGTTTTCCCTGCAGAGAGTCAGGCCACAAAATGATTTCAATGGCGTAGGAACACGAGCACTCGTACTGGTTTTTGGTTCGGATTTTTTAGGGGGGTTGCATTAAAGTCAAATTTTTCAAACAAGTTTTTTTGTAGCTTCTATTATTGTGTAATAAATTAATTTGTGACTTTTTTGCACCATCCACATATTTTTTCTGTCATGGCAGAGGAGGCAGCGGCAGGGTACTATGTGACGACTCCATGTTTTGAAGCATGATATGTACACAGAGAGCCGGCGTGGGGCTGGAGGCTGCCTGGCTCAGCATCCTCCAGTCTCTCAGTTTCAAATTGCTGCTTCATTAGGGCCTGGAAAAGAAACCCATGGTTACATTTAATCAAGATCAGTATGGCAGACCCACATAATCAATCACAATCCTTATCCAATATGCTACATTCTGTAACTACCAAGCTGGCTTGGAGAAAAGTCAATTACAGCCCCTCTCCCTGCTCCTCTGCCGGGCTTGCTGTGATATTATACAGTTTCTGCAGTTGTTTTCATTATGAAAACATGGAGTGTGTGCATCTCACACTTGCAGCGTTTTCCTATTCATATAGCTATTTCCTTTTTTTCCTCCTTTTTATACTGCGAGTTCGTGTATGATACATGGACTGGGAGAATGACGCGCCATATCTGGAATAATCAAATTAAGTATTAATGATTTTTGCTCTCAAACTAACACTTGTGTTACACAGTGGGCTGCAGTTGGAGATGCTTTTAATTTTTCATATATCTTGTGTCCATATGGAGCCGTTTTCACTGTCTTGCTCTCTGCATGGAATCATTTACAGTTGGTTTCTATGGATGCTCTACTTTCTCACCCCATATCCCTGAGTACATTTATGCGAATGCAAACATGCTCACACACTGCACACCAGGGCGCACGCACACAAACACTGCAAACATGCTCACATACTGTACACACACTCATCACTCAATCCATCAATCATTGTTTTCCTCTTTGCCTCGTCTTGTGTGTTCTCTCTCTACCTTTTTCACTTCAGCGCTCAGCCTTGCACACAAATCAACGTGCTCCACGCAACACACACAAGCTGGGAAATGCACACAGAGGCACGCACACACAAGGTAGCTAGGTTGGTGGGGGCCATGGCTGCAGCTCTTCTGCGCAGTCCCAGAGTGGCTCCCGGGGCTCGGCTGCCAGTTGTTTGCCAGCCTCTCCGGGTGGAATTCATTCAAATTAAAGCGGTGGAATGAGGCCCGAGTCCCAGAATGCCTCGTCCCTCTCCTTCATCAGCATTCCGCCGATGAGAGTAATTAAAGCAGAAATTAATTCTGCTGTAAGCAGAGGAGCCACAGAATAACTGATATTAGAGGCTGGATGATGAATGCTTGGCATCAAGGGAGGTCTCAGGGGAAGAAGGGGAAATTCACAGATCTCTTTTTCTTTCTTTCCTTCTTTCTTTTTTTCTTTCTTTCTTGTTGTCTTTATTTTTCTATCGTTACAGTTTCCCCTTCTTTTGCTCATTTTGCCCACTCCAGTTTTTTTTTTTTTAACCTCATGTCTGCTCGCCCCTCATCTTTATGTTCCTTTCATCCTCCGTGTGCCACCTTGTGATTGCCACCGAGACCTGAAGCCATTGGCTTTAAGCATGACTGAAGACATCACGGCTAAGCCTCCTCACTCAGTAGCAGTATTCCACATTCTGCACTGGCGCTCCCATTTCAGTCAACAGGCATATTGATGTGAACTGATGCTGCAAATGTTAGCACTCTGTTGTTTGTCAACAGAAGCCAAAATGGAGAGTGCTTCCAGGTTAATCGGATAATACCAGCGGCTTACTATTAAGTGCCACAGTAAAAATTATATAATTCAGTGTTATTGTCAGCAGTTATATGAATTAATAATTATGAATTAATAATAGTAAATAGCATTCTGTATATCAAGTAGTTTGAGCTAAACGCTGTGTATTATTTCACAACAAGCTGCGTTTTTTTTCTCAGGCATAGTTTGAGACTGAACCTTGAAGCTCGCCAGATGATGTGATATTCTACCCAGGATGATTCAATGATCCCCCACGTCCCCTGACGCTTTATTTTTGGAATAGCACATCTTTAGCAGGAGCAGTCACAAGACTGAAAGACAAACACCTGAACTCTTGAAAGACTGAGGCTGCATGAGGCTGTCAGGAAGGCTGTTTTCCTCGCTCAGAATCAAATGGAATTGAACAAAGGTTAGCTCTTTGGGGCTTTATGGTAATGTGATATACGATGCTGCCGTGGAATTTGCCAATGCATGTCTTAGCACTGTCTGACTCTAAGGAAAGAGTGGATGGTAATTACCCTGACCTCTGCCTCTCCCTCTCTTATTCCGCCCTCTGGGTAAAAAGCCTGAGGAGGTAATAAACAATAGATAGATTTGTCTTGTTTGTCTTGCGGCTGCCGCACTCGTAATGACACACGAGATCAGTGTCTATGTTGAAAATTATACATGCCAAGTTCTTCAGGTAGATGTGTTGCATTTTTAATTGGCCCAAGCAAGAATATCTCAATTAGATGTAAATGAACGGAGGCTCAACCCCGAGAGTTACTGACTGGTATTAAGAATTTAGTGCTCTGGCACGGAGTCGAAGCACTTGAAACCAGGAAAGGCCTCGATGCAGAGGAGATGTAAAACCCTGGACAGAGCCAGCCTCAGACCTGTAGGTGAAGCCATGTTGTGAAGTTGAAAAGTTTGAGGGATCACGTCACTGGCAGCACCAAAAACCCCCTGCTGTTTTATACCCTGGATTTTAACTGGAGATACAACTGCATGCCACATGTAGAGTAAAAGAGAAAAGCTGTGTCCCAGTTCGTGGGCCACGTAGACCGCAAAGAACCGAGATGAGACGGTCTGGTCCAAGGAAGAGTTCCATCATTTGTGTCTGTTAGCAGTTCGAACCCTTGCACTGACATCAAATATTATTTTGTTCTTTTAGCTTGCTGCCGCCATTATCTCTTGGAAAACAGTTGGTCAGTGAAACCCAGTGAATTCTGGGGAAAAAAAGTTAAACCCGTTGGAGCCCTTGTTGCTAAAGGCTGGAAGGAGGCATTTATCTGCCGCATTTGAAGGAGCCTTTGAATTAGGAGGGGCCTAGCTACGCCACTGTGACGCAATTGGTTACCATTGGGGCACAGCTTAAGTCTCAACATACCTCTAATGTAATTAACTTACATTATACACCAATTAGCCGCAACATTAAAACCGGTTACTGGTTTTAATTATCTGATCAGTGTATAGGGAAAGTGACACAAAGGAAATAATTGCAAAATATAGCAAACATAAATAATAATAAAGTATTTTATACACAACTATGTTATAATATCGGTCTAAATAGTCACATATGATGTGCTGCATCTTAATGTTAGTATTAAGTGGAGAGAAATAGGCGGGCGATGTTTGCTGCAGTGAAACTCTTCAAATCTACAGAGTAAGAGCCCAATATTATTCCGTGTCATTTGGCTGTTCCTGTTTCCAGTCTCCCTTTTTCTGTATTCCGTCTTTTGGAAAGATGATATGAAGCGTGAAGCAGAAATAGTAATCATAAAGCACAGGCATTTCCTCTAAATTATTTAGTAATGGTGTCTTTTTATAGACACAAGGTTTACCTATGGACCTTTACTAAAAGCCTGGTACTTAGCAGCAGTTTTCAGAGTGTATCTCTGCAGTGGATCATATTGCTGTGGCGCATGATCTTTCCCTCCATCATTCAGAGTGGCAATGCTGTTATGACCAGTGAGGGCATATCTTGATGTCTGCCGCCCTGGAAATGGCGGCGGCATTGTTTGTTTGTCTGCTTTCGTCCCGCACACCAATAAAAATACGCTCAAAATGAAGCCTCAGTGCAACAATGACCTTAAACGCAATGACACTCTTTCCCATAACGTTGTCCTGTCCAATAGTCCAGAACTCCCCAAAGAGGCCTTACAGCAGGTCTAGGAGGAACCAAATGAGAGAGAAATCGATTACTTTCCTCTCTCCACTGTCTCTGCCCTGGCTGAATTACTGAAACAAGATGCTGCACTTAGAGGAGTCTTTGGAGAGGCAGAGGGAGAACGAGAGAGAGGGAGAGAGGTGGGGAGAGAGACGCACACTTTTAGGGACATGGGTGCCATTTAGCCGAGGACCATCCTCTCTCAGAAAGCCACTAAAAGCAGCGAATGATCCTCTTCCTGTCCCTGGCTGGGAGGTGGTTAGCCTCCTGTGGTTAACTGAATACAGAGCATAAACTCCGGTTTGAGGTCAAAGCAAGATCATTAAAAAGAATATTAATTCCCTAAGTGCGAGCATGACAGCCACACACACACACACACACACACACATACACACACACACATATACAGTTTGATCTGAACCAAAGCTAAGAGTATCACAGTGACGGCACCGACCATATCTGCCACTGTTTCCAGACTTCCTCGTGTCAAATGGGTTTTGTTTAACATCCGCACCAGATTTTATTGTTCTGAACTATGAGGATGAAAATGAATCCCGCTCGTTTAGTAGACAGAACGTGGTGCTTAAGGGAACCAATTCCTGTAAGTGCCATTAAGTGGAAATTGCCGTTCACATATTCCAGTGGTTTGATTAATTACACTCTCTCATGTGTTTTCATAAAGGCCCAATGAAATATGGGCAGCAAATTGCATTGTGTTCCTGTATCCTGTTATGTAAAAGCAGTTTAATTATTGACACATGTTTTGCCACCTGGCCGGGGGAAAGGATGGTTGGACATGAATAGAAATCATACAATAGAATATCACGGACGGGTGGCGCTAGCACTTGAGATGCCATGTGTTTCTGTATCTGCGACTCAATTAGTGTCCCCGTCTTCACCTCGCCTCAGATCTCCTGCTGGATCGGAGCGCCGAGCAGTCGAGATCAGCTGGATGTGACACAGTTGTGAGGGAAGCGTTTTGTGAGAGCGGCTGCACTTTCAAACCTGTTTGA
This sequence comes from Pleuronectes platessa, assembly GCF_947347685.1. Classification (NCBI taxonomy): domain Eukaryota; kingdom Metazoa; phylum Chordata; class Actinopteri; order Pleuronectiformes; family Pleuronectidae; genus Pleuronectes; species Pleuronectes platessa. Next base: position 10,260,591 of record NC_070638.1, read on the forward strand.
CTTTGTGCGGCAGGACTGCTTTCTGAAAGGTCCCCTCTAATAAATATGTAGTCAAGGAGATATTTTGTGAAGGCTCCGCGGCCTCTCTGGGGGATTTTAAAGATCACTGCTGGCTTTGTGTGATATCTTAACATAGCTCTTTTTGATCAGCGCACAGGCTTAGACGCTGCTTAGTGACTCACACACACTGCTACTTTGAACCCGAGGAAGCAGAAGACAACAAGCAAATTTCCAGCTTGAGCAGAGATGTGATTATTCCTCTTTTCCTCCCCTCGTCTTTGTTCCTGGGCTTCCAGGGCTTTTCAAGAGCAGTGCCCTCTACTGCCACGGAGATCGAATAACAGCCCCGTTTCAGGGCAGTGCTCCCCTTCTGCTTTAGCTAGCAGTGCTTTGGCTTCACTCTGTTCTGTATTCTACAGTGCATGTGGAGGTATTAGCTCGTAAAACCCTCCTACTGTCATATGAACCCGCTGCCGTCCCTGAGTTCTATATGAACAGCAGGGCTCTGATACTTAGTCCCAAGCTGTTCCTGTTTGCCCAAAACGATCAGGCCTGGCCTCGTGCTCTCCACCTGATCTAGTTGACTGGGCTGTGTAAGTTAGGTAGGCAGTCCCTGTCTCCATCCCCCTCCTCCCTCCCAATATGCACTTGGACCCGGGCTCAGGCTGCACCTTTTGTGTTCCACAGGGATAGGGGGCCAGATGGAGGAATTTGATTAACCAGCAGTGGAGGACCAAATGTTCAATTGGATACAGAACCAGTTGGAAGGTGGGAGGGAGCGAGGGATGAGGAGGGGTAGAGGGAGAAATCTAAAATGGCTGGTCATGTGCGCCGGCCAACACTTTCCAAAGGGGAGCCCAAACAGACACTGAGGTGTAGTAATGCAGAAGCCCTTTTCCAAGTACCAGCTGGGCCTTTTAGGAGCCTCTATCCCCACAGCAGACACTCGGCAGCCTCCGAGCAGCTTGACTTTACCATATGTGGAACTTTTTTATGCTCCACCTGGTTTCCCCAGGGGGCCCGTGCCGCTGGGACGCCGGAGGCAGGTGAATTGCTCTTAATGCAAGGCATTGAATCACTGGGCCAACAACATGAGGGAAGTGCCTAGGGAGAGGAAATGGATCTGCAGAAAGACTGGCGCGGACTGGCGCGACCTTGGAACTAGTGCCTGCTGAGGAACAGAGAACGAGGCCGCATGACGTGTCATTGTGCCTGTGCTCACAATAAGCCTGGACTTTAATAATATCCACAGTCGTAAAGATTTAACAAAGATATTTAATGGAACTAAATCCATTTGCAAACTCTCAGCTCACATTCAGAGTATCTGAGTTTTTTCCTGTCCCTACAATTTTCCTGTAGCTACTCCTTTCAGTTTCATATCAAATTATTGATATAGATTTAGCAGTATTGGTTTTTCGAATGCAGCGTGACTTTATTCTGATGTGCAGCACTTTTGTCACAAACTACTATTTTATGACCCCCCCCCCCAAGTAACAATTTTCTCAGAAATGGCAGCAGTCGTGCCTCTGGCTGGCGAAAGATATTTTTCTTCCATAGCTTGAGTCCAAACCATCAGGACAGGTAGGTCAGATGAGAGGGATTTTGACCTGGGCAGTGGGGGTGTGGTCACCTTCCCGCCTGCACCTGTCTCACTGTGTCTGTGGCACAAAGCCAGAGGTCAGGGGTCACCGCAGGGGGCTGTCAAGGTCAAAGGTTTATCACCCTCCGAGGGGTCTTGGAGCCATCACTCAGACCCTCCAGTACACACGATCTGCCCACTCCGGCTTTCCTTTTTTTCTTCCCCCACTTTTTCTAATCCTTCCAAATGGCTCGGGCGAAACTCCTGACAGCAGCAAGAGAAACAAACTGTGGGGTGCGGAGCTCTAAGCCATCAGCTGGAGATTTCACTTTGAAAAGATTCCCTTTTACTCACTGCCCTTTCCACCAATCAGAGGGGCCCGCCAGAGTCCAGGCACCCAGAGCTGCTGCCCTCTGACCCTGCCAGCGGTTGTTGGTTTATTTTGTTTGGGCATTTTAGAGAGGATGGTGCTGCTTTTGACAGGTCAGGCAGCAGGACTTGGATGAGGTCTTTAGTAAAGACAGCCAGAGAGGGGGGGGGGGGGGGGAGGGAGAGAGAATTTCACAGCTCAAGAGAAAGACTCCACCTTGAGCTGCTGTTGCAGTTCTGCCGGTCCACTCATATTGCTGGAAAAGTTGTCATATTCATTGAGACGTGTGGAAAACAGCCCATTTTTGGGGGGGGGGGAGAGGGGCCATTCATGCAGAGTCAATTCCATCAAGCAGACAGAAATTCCTCGATACCCCTGTTTATGCAGCTGTGCCCTCCGATCAAATTACCAAGCCTTTTACAACACCGCGCCTCCTTCTGCCCCTCATGCTGGTCCAGCCCCAGCCTCGTGTGCATGTGCCAGGAGCCTCAGATGGGTATCCGGCTCACCGGGGAGAATGGGAGAGGTAAAGATGCATGAGGGGGCACGTAACCCAGAGTTCCACCTACCCGCGGCAGTAATTGGGGTAGTGCCAAAGAGCTTCCAGGGGTCAGTGGAGGGGTCTGTCATGTGAGGGGCGCGTACCGGGCCAGGCAAAGGAAGCACATCCCCAGAGAAGAAGTACTAACCGTCATGCTGTAGCACCAACTCTGACAGACCGCAGGGAATGGACCCGCCGCATCGAGCCTGTCAGCTGTTCCAGCAGCGCCGAGCGATCGTGGAGCCCTCCACTGGGACTGTATTACTGAAGGCTTTTCTTCTCCGCCTGTTTTATTTTTTTGGGTGGGGAGGGCAGGACTGTGGGTCTGTGTGCAGGGGGGGTGTTGAGGGGTATAATTGAGAGCACAGGGGGAGCATCGTCTCTCCATCTTATGATTTGGAGGTGAAGACAAGCGCCCTCGGGGGCCCCCTGTCAGAGCTTTTGGGCGCGCTCAGTGCAGACTTCAATAAAAACACAAAAAAAGAATTCCCCCACAAGGGCGCCCGGCTGAATCGCTGACGCCAATGTAAAAAGATTCCGTTTTCTGTGAATCATTTAGTACGCGACCCTGAGCTCTCTGCACAACATGACAATAACAGGAAACCCCCCCTCTGTCCCCCTTATCGTGAAGAAATGAGGAGTGCAACAAACCCGGGGAACGGCAAATTATTTTGTTCACACATACAATTTCACACATTGATCACCCTCTGCCACTCCTCCATTTCCCTGCTCCCCTCCCACCTCTCACTCCTCCTTTCTTCTCCTCCTCTCACTGTATTCCTGTCATGACAAATGTCAAGCAGTCAGTTAGGAGGGTGTTTTGTCTTTTCGGTAACCAAGAGCTTGCCAAGTCGACGGTGCGCTGGGACAAGACTGCTGCGGAAGCATCACGTTGGAGCATCAGCATCAGATATTTCTGTGAAAGTAACAGAAATGTTTGAAGGTGTTGTCACGAGCTCACAGGTTCCTGCTGTTTGCGTGCACCAGAGGGAAATGGCGCCTTCTCAGCCCCTTTGTCTCCTCCCTCCCTATTGTTGTTTTTAAACTTATTCCTCTGTTTCGTTGTTATCACTTTTATTGTGGTTAAGAATCTCAGCGTGGCTGTGTTTTTGTGGGTTTTGACAGAGGGGCTCGGCGATGTAGTCGGAGTTAAAATTAGAGGAGTTGCGTTTCTGTGAGACTTGGAGACATGTCATCTTCCAGAAGCGGTGGGGAGTCTGTCAGTCACAGCCGTGGTGTGTTTTAATCATCTCTGTCCCACTTGGAGAAGCGCTGACGGTTAGAGTGAGGGTTCCCTCCCCTGGACAATACCAGTACGCTAGAATCTCATACACTCTGATGTCAGACACAGCAACCAGTTAAGAAATATGAGACGTTTTCTTCCTCAAGTTAATCCTGCAAATTCAATAGGGGAATCAAGCCATGTCTGGTGAATTTGAAGACGCATCACAAGTGTGTTTGAAGGGGTTTTGTGATCTTTCAAACGCTATGACAGCTGGAAGGAGATTGGCAACAAAATAGCAGGAGTTTGTCACTATAATAAGAGAATGAAGCTGATAGAATAATCAAAACCCACGACGTCTTAGAAGCTTAATGAGCGAGGGCTCCCCCCAAGCGAGCAATATTAATAGTGTTTTGTAATTCTATAGCCCTTTTAATAATACTCCAAGGGATTTTAAATAGACATTTCTTTGTAAAGCAAAGTAGGTTAGACTGCAAATTATATTTTCCATAATGTTGCTTTAGAGTGCGTCGCTGAGGCAGAGTGTTTGGCTGCGGATTCTCTCAAGCCCGCGCAGAACTGGCCAGCACACTTCACGTTTCCCTTTAACCCCGGCCCGCCCGTCTGAGCACGCTCCTCGCGGGGCCTCTCCAGAGATACGGCCTCTCATTTCTGAGAGCATCTTCCGACAGTCTTAATGGACAAGTGGTCTCTCCGCAAAGCCAGGAGAGCTCTCGCCGAAAAAGACCACTCTGGGCATGGCGGGGATAAGTAGCGCTTCCTCCTCTGGTGTCTAAGGCTGTGTTTATGGGCAGGAATTAAACGGAGCTGTCAGGTGGAAACAAACAAGGAGGAAGAGGGGGGGAGGGAGAGTATTGGCTGTGTTCCAAATCAACCACTAATAACGCTATAGTCCGCTATATAGATTTCTTCATTTCTGATATTGTCCAAATGTTTTTATACCCTATGTCGTGGACTCATTGTTTCCCACAGTGCACTGTGAAAATTTGCTTACAACAAATGCATAGACCGAACAATATATACCATCATGCATTGTGTTGACAGGAAGAAAAATGGCAGAGGGATGAGGGGAGAGAGGGCATCATGTCACTCTTATTCTTAGCAAAATTATGGTTTAGGAGAAAGACAAACTGGTTTATATTTGTCAGCATTTTTTAAAACAGTTTATTTAAGCGTACGTCCCTAATATTTACGATGGTATAGTTTGTCTTCTAAATGATCGGCAGGTAAAATATAAATTGAAGTCGAGAGCAGCGCATCACAGCACAAACTACAGGAAACAAGTTGACTTCTGTATTTAAACATGGTCATTCAATGTGTGTAAAAAAAACATTTTAAATTCACTGTGGGATATTCCACCAGCTGACGTTGTTGTCTAACCTTGTTTTACCGCTGAGAGAAAATGTGCCAAGTTGTGAGTCAGATTTATTTACAAAGCATTTTTTTTTAAATAACACGAATTTAGCCAGAGTGTTCTACAATCATGGCAAATGTTAAGAGTTATGATATGTGAAATATTGTAAAGCAGCGTTCTAAATAATTCTACTAATTGCTCTGATTCCAGTTGGAGTTTGGAGATTTACGCACAGTTAAAGCATCGAGTGAAATATGCCACTAAATTGAGCTTTAAACAGAAGTACTTAGAAAAAATATCCCTACAAGCCCCCAAGCAATTAATCCAGCCGCCTGCCTTTGTCCACCTACCCATTGTGTTCTTTGTGAAAACCGCTCTCTTATACCTCCACTTACTCCATCCTTCGAGACGCCATTGGAAATCCAGGGCTCTGACTTGAACCCACAGTTGGTTTAAGTGTAATGAAATGTATGTCATGTCTCCGGCTCTCTCCCTCTGGCTTCCCCTCACCCCTGGCCCCCAGAAAGCACTGCCTTTGACAGGAAGGCCTCTGTGGCTTCTTCTGCAGTGATCTTTAGCCCCTTCAGGTCCCATTGACTATTTCAGGACGTCCCTGCGATTTGAGGGTGGACTCAACCGTTCACGCGTGCTTCAGAGCATTGACTGAGGAGAGAAATAGACAGAGCGATGGAGTGGAAGCCTCGGACAGCTCAAACCGGCCCTCGGGGAAATCCTACCCTGATGCCTGGCCGTATGAAAAAAAAAAATATAAGAAAAACACATGACCTCTGCTCTGTTAGTATTTATCCATGTTGTACAGTGTGATTATTGAAAAACGGCAAGTTGGCAGTGCTTATTATGCGGCTCGTTCTCATTTAGTCTGTGATTTCCACAGCTTTCACTGTTAGACTGTGATGTCTGTTCTGTCCTTTTGTAATGAAAATAGAAACAAAATATGGAAACAGACCTCAGGTGCCGTCTCTGTGAAAGGACCCGAGCTGAGCCATTCCAGATGATGCACATTTAAATCTGAGCATATATTGACTCAGTTCCTAGTACCTGCTTGTTTATCATAGATTCAATCTTTATGCAGATGAGGGTGAACAGATCATGCATGGAACACTTCCCTTGCATGTGTGCTTATGAGGCTGTGTATGCGACTCACCTCGAGCTGTCTCTGTCCGTGTGCGACTGTATACGTACGTGTGTTTGTTCCCTTGTGTACCTCTGTGCGTGGACATGTGTCTGTGCATGGATATTGCAGCTTGAAGGGAGTGTGCATGTCCACTATATTAGACGGAGCGTGCGAGGGGCGCCTCAGCATGTGTGTGCGCTGCTGTCTGTTCGGAGCTCTCTGCACCAGCAGGGTGCGCCATTCCAATTTACCCATCAGCCACAGAGGTGGGGGGTAAAAGTGCGGAGCATCGCTGTCGGAGATTTCACATTCGAGGGACGAGATTACCAGTCAGGAGACCCCTGTGTGGAAGTGATGAGGGAGGGAGTCGGCGGGGGCACAGTGTGGGGGGAGTCGGGACTGTTGGGGGGAGGTGGAGGGGTGTGAGGGGGGGGGGGAGAACAGCACGACTCAACGCCACCCTGGAATCTGTGGACTCTCTGTTTTGTGGGGAGCTTAGCTGCCAAGCTGCACATCTGTTTGACACCAGGCGCTGTGGTATGGCAGGCAGGGGCTGTCTGTCCTGATTCACATCTCCCCGTTTGTCTAGTTTGTTCTAAGAACCTGGGCGAGTGCTGAAGCTCTGTTTCTTTACAGAAACTGCGTGTTGTATAGGTTTCAGAAAAAACAGTGCAGCATTTCTACTCTCAGTAAATTATTTATCCTTTTGTCTGTTTTTTTTTTCTTCCTTTCACTCTATCCACATGTAGAGGAAATATTTGTGGATTCTAAAGAACACAACATCATCAATGGCGTTGTAAAATAATCTTTAATAATTACCTCACACCCAGAGAGCCAGCCTCGTCCTCGGCCGTGTTCACTCAGCCTGTGTTTGAGTGTCGGCCAAGTCAGCTATGGCTGCTCCAGGGGCCCTGGAGCCTGTTGGGGAGACGGGACATTCCAAACAGCATAACTCATTCTTTACACCCTCTCCGCTGCCATTAGATAATTATATGCAGGTGTTTTCCTTTCTCAGGTTTCTCTCTGTAGATCTTATAAAAGATGTAACCGTTAATACATGAAGCCGGCGAGATGGAGAAAAGGAAGGAGAAACAGTGTGGAGGAAGTGGCTGAATGTGCTGTGTGAAGCAAATTATTGCCCCCATGTAGATTCATCAGTTCTCCCTGCTGGATTAAGGAAGGGCCTTTCTAATGAAGTTCGCCCCGTCAAAATGAAGGGACTAATTCTGATTTAGCTGAGGTAATGAACTTCCCCTCTCCTATTGAGAGCAGCACCATGGGGCGCGGAGAGAGGGGTGGTTGAGGGCGGGGGCAAAGGAGAGTGGCAGCAGGAGAGAGAGAGGGAGGGAGGGAGAGGACGGAGACAAGACAGGAGAGAGACACACTGAGCGAGGACAGGGAGGGATATAAAGGAGAGAGAGGAGGCTAGGTGGAGAGTGAGAAAAAAAAAATTATGCAAAACGCCTGTCTCGTATTTGCTGAGATATATTAAATTTCCAGTGCGGGTGCCTGTGTTATATAAAATTATGCTAATGTCTCGTGGCCCGCTGCGAATGGCGGCTTGCTGGTCCTGAGCATGCGTGGCTGGCCGCTACACAGAGCGCACTCAGTGGGACTCAGCTTTTCTATTAAGGAAAACCTCTAGACACCTGATGATGAATTCTCTCTCACCAAATGTTCCCCCTTTTTTTTTTGTGTCGAAAATATGAGCGCTTTTCTAAATGACTTCGGAGAGCCCGGCGTGGCGCTCGGTGGCCTGCGTCGAGCGGAGGGGGGGGGGCAGGGGGGGGCGCCGGGCTGTCCCTCTGCAGCCGGCTAAGGGAGTCAATTAAGGCAAGCACTGATAATTATAAGCCAGCAGAACGCAGGGGCTGGCTAATTGTACCGTGTTCCATGCCGCGAGCCCAGCCAAGGGGCCTCTCCGCAATGCTCTCTTTCCCTGTTCCTTTGTGTGGACCACAGACCCCATAGAGCCACATACCTCAGCCTGACAATGCCACAGTGAGGCTGGCAAAAAAAAAAAAAGAAGCCAAGCATGTGCCCATAATTAACTTTTTATATCCAGGCCACTCACTCTTTTGAGCCCTGAAAGAGATTCTGGTCCGATTCTCACCTTCTCTCCTCTATGCTTAAAAAAAAACGTTCCCTTTGTCCATCTTCGCTGTTTCTTTGCTCCGGTTTGTAATTTTGCACGTCAATTTCCATCGAGCGTCTTCGAGGTCGGGGCGTAGCCACTTGACCTTTTCCTTCCTTCTAACAAGAAAGAAGCCCAGCAGTTTAGAATAAGGCAAGTGTAGAGTAAATTAGAGCATTTCAGCGTAGAGTGGTGTTTGTGTGGCTGCAGGGGGTCCGGCGCTCCCATGCAATCCATCTCAGCAGCCTGCACTGTTTGTCCCCACCGGACCTCCATACCTGCCTGCAGCTGCGGCGCCTACACATCATCCGTTAACAAGTATTCGACTCTCGCCTTTTGTTGTTGTGGATTTCTCCCTCTGCTTTTTTTTTCTTTCTTTTTCCTGTTTCTGTGACCTATACACTGCTCAATTGACCGAGTTTTAGCCATTGTGGATTTCAGATGTGAGCATGGGAGGTGAAGTGGTCCAGGCGAAACACAAAATGGCAGAATATCCTTCAAAGTGTACAGCAGATCTTGCTGAAACACATCAGGTTGTACTAGCTTTTTTTTGTCCCCTGTGGCCGCCGGGAGGATAATGCATTAAATTCAGTCAGTTTACAAATCTAAAAATATATACACACAAAATCGGAAATACACAAAATTTCAGAAAAGTACATATCGTGTGGGGGCTAACTTCTAATGCACGTCTTCTTCATCTTCTACCACAGACTTGAGTCACGCTGCTTGTATTTACCTGCTCTGGAGAAATACACTTTTAGAATGAGAAACATCATAATCTAGGCGTATATTATTCAGTGACATGTAATGACATTTTTTCTATTATGCCTCTTGTTTGCCATGAGACAATAGAGTAAATAAGCCTGTTTATACCTAATGTAAGCCATGCATAGATAAACACAAAGCACAGCAGGTTCCTTATAAACAACCAGGCTCCATGTAGGAGGTGGCACATGCATTAGTTTATTACAAACCTATCATTTATACATCTGCCTTCATATCTTTTGTTTAAAATGATTTAAAATGATTTACCCATGATGCAGATTAAAACTCTTTGATGCTCCAATAAGAACTACTGGCTTTAGAGTCTTCATCTTCTGCCACACAGAAGGAAAAAAAGCATTGCCTAACACATGAGGAATGCAAATGTCTGCGCAGTGTGTTTATCTTATGCAGAAGGCGACAGGGTCCTTATGTTTTTTTTGTCCACCACGTTTTTCTGAGCTCCAAAAGGTGTTCTAGTCGACTAAACCTTTTGTAACCTCCATTCAGGCGTTACGCATGTTTATCTCGACACAAAAAACCTGTCAGCTCGGTGTGTCTACCTCTGGCCCGGCAGCCGAGGGAGCTGTGAGGCGGTTAATGTAGGCGCAGAGTGGCTGATCTTAGCAGGAGCCTAGCCCTGCTCTGATTAGCACCTCCAACGAGCTGCCATGCATCAGAGCTGACATTCTCCCCGAGACGTGTTCCCCCAGAATCCTTTGCTGTCGCTGTGCGAGGGCGTCGCCAAACCACTGACATGTCACAGCCAACAGTCTCACCTCACCCGTCCTTCTCCCTATGGAGGCTGGGACGCAGCGTCAGGCGGGCGCTGAACCCGGGACCCTGACACGGAGCTTTGGTGCCTCACTCAGCTTATCGCTCACTGTTCTCCTGCCCACCTAGTATATGTGTCTCAGACATGCCCACTCCCCTACAGGCAAACAGGGCTCATGCTTCTCTTTTCATGCTGAGGTAGTTTTCCAATCTCTTTGATTTGATATGCTCGCACTCAAATACATTTCCATCACTGTTCATGTAATACATTAACTCTTTGATAGAATGGGGTGAGTTTTCAAGGTGCTATGATTAAATCTTGTACTTTAATTTCAACATCTTGCACTTGATTCACTCTGTCCTTCTCAAACTGTGGAGGCAGGAAATAGATATTAGTAATGTTCCCCCCGGGCGCCAGTTCTCCAATCAGCTCCGGTCCAGGGGGAGTCCATCCCTTTGCGCGCCCACCTACCACCTCACTACCCCCATCCGCTGCATTCTCCAAGCCTTAATGGGCCTTGTAGTTGTTCTGAAATGAGTTTGTTTCTCATGAGCAGGGCTTCTACCTCAAGAGAGCACACCACACGGAGGTGGAGTCAATTTGTATTCACCCATAATTCCCTGGGCCTTAATCACTCTGATTTTCCCCCCATTATCTGTTAATGGATAGTTCCCGCCGAGAGAAGAGAGAAGTAAACCCACCTACTGTTTACAGGCCTGAAGCTGTCTGCTCTGCTACCATCCACAACCCCGTAGTGGGTTGTATATACAGCAGCGAGGCCGCTGAAAACCAAATCTTCTTGGTTTATTAACATACGACTCCGACTTCCTGCTGAATAGTGTGAGACAGATGGTAGAACAGAGAGCAAACTCTCGCTAAAGGTGAAATTCATCATAAACAGGATCACTTAAAGCTGCTATCTCCATTTTTATGGAAAGCTTTGGCGGGTCAGAAACACAGTATTTCATCGACCTGAACCTGCGACTGGACCGGCTTGGATGAATTTCACTGCTGTGTCTGTGGCTTTCTCCAAAACAGCCCGTTCCTGCCTTTTAAATATTCTCAATTTGTTCTCCCACTTGTTTACTCATTACTTTCAGCAAAGAAGTGCCTTGATTGATGTCCTTAATATCATTTGCTAGAGTGCGCCGCTTTGGCGACACAATCAGCACCGGTCCCTGTAAGAGTCAGCTTCAGGGAGCCATTCGCAACCCCCCAGAGACGAGTGTTAATCCAAGAATCCGATTTTTTTTCCTCTTCCACGGAAAAATACTAGGATTTAACCTGAGTTCTCTGATTCGCGCCGCTCCTCATCAGAGTGATTATAATAGAGTAAGGGGCAGCGGCGGTGGGGGTGGTGAGGGGGGTGCGATGGTGTTGGAACGAATAAGCTGAGGGAGAGTTTTTAATTAAGCAATCGCCGGCGTTATACTTAACGGCACGCTATTATCAGAAAGTTCGACTGTCTGGAGTTACTTTAGCTTCAGTCTTTTACTCACTGTCAGTCGACGGCTCTGCATTTGCACTCTGAAGTAAGACATCTCTGTCAGAATCGCAGACATCTTTGCCGCCGCCTCAAACTCGCAGAATTTAATATGCTGCAGCTGTGGTGTTGTTACATAAAGAGTTCACTAAACTATGCAAGCCCAAGCTGCAAGCCCCAGCGTCCCAAACAACCTTCAGCAGCATATGAACTTCAGCCCGGATGAAGAAGTAAACAGCGCGGAGAAATAAAGACCATTCTTTCTGAGAGTACTTTTTCCTCCTCTCCCTCTCCTGTCCTCCACATGGGAGAGATATTAAGCGTTTGTGTTTTAAGGAGCTGTGAAATACATAAACCATGAGCCACAGGAACGCGAGGCCCTGTGGATATGCAGATGGGCTTACTTTGCTGGTGTCAGGGATGCTTAGAGGGAGCAGGCACAGGAGCAGTTCTCATCTAAAGGATTTTCTTAGGAGTGCAGAGGGACAGGGTGGTGGCAGCGGAGAACACTCGGGAGACTCAGAAACGGGGAGTGGGAGGAGGATGAGGATAGAGAAAGAGAGCTGACAGTCCCCTGTGGCCCTGTAACTATATCCAGAGTCTGCTCGCTGCATCGCGAGGGGGTGGGGGCTCGCGCAGGGCCGTGCTGATTGGGCAGCCCAGGAGAAGGGCTGGGGGAGCGACAGGAAGTGACCTCAGCCCAATGAGGCAGCTATAGGGGCGAGCGAGCTGACTTCCTCCCCTGGCTCTCACTAAGAAACAGACTGCCAGCCTGATTCCACCCCTGTTACACTGCTGGATATGAACGCAGCCCTGCACAGGCTGCTCCTGACAGAGTCACACTCAGATCCTCTGTTGCTCTCTCACTCTTTTATCTGACTGTATTGATTTGTATGTTATGTAGTACGCTCTCAGTGATGGGTTGTATGTAAACATATAAAACACGTAGTTGAGTTTTTAATGTATATTAGTTATATAATCATCAACTTTTTTTGTCGAGGAATCCCAATAAAAATACCAAAATCAAAACTGAATTCATCAAAGCAACGTGCCCGTCACATTCAAAGTCAGATTTTTATTTTACTCATTTAAATAGTTTTGTATTGTTCGCTTTTATATATTTCTATTTGCTCATTTTTTTAATTATTACCTGACATTTTAAATGTGAAGCACTTTTTTTGTACTTTTGTTATTTAAATAAAGTTTATTTATACATAAGTGTTTTGTTGTTAGCGTAACCACAGCCTGGCATAGCTAATTAGTAATAATAATAATAACAGTAATAATACTTACAGAAATAAATAGAGCACTTTTCATTGTTATCGATACAAGGTGCTTCACAAAGAGAGACAAATATAAACAAAACATGGCACGAAGCAAAAAACAAATCAGTAAAATGTTATTTAAAATCAAAGACAGCAAATAAAACTCAATGAGCCACAACTATGCACTGGATGAAGGGGGTGTGTGTATTAATATTTAATATAGTATTAATATTAATATAGTAGCTAGAGCACCAAATGTGTATTAGTCCACGATAAATATAGTTTGCAACTACTGCACCATTGACACCTGTTTTGTTAACTTTTGGCAAAAGACTATGATTTCCAGCTGTTTCAGGAAATGACTTTAAATGTTTGCCTCTTCGATAGGAG